>NW_023416401.1:5724480-5861980 GCF_014108235.1 Myotis myotis | reverse complement strand
TAAAAGACCAGTTTCTGGAAATATATGCCACTAAATACTTATTTTTCTATTTATTATTCAGTTTGGATTTAAAGATACTATAAAGTGCATACTTCCCTACATTTCTCCACCAATGTATTTCAACCTTAATCTTGAAGGCACTGTGTCTAATGGTGTAAAGATATTTCAGGTTATGTGTTATTTAATCTGAGTTCTCTTGTGAAAAGTGATATATTCCATGATAAAACTGAGAGTTATAAACATTTTTTAGAATCTCAAACAATATGTGTCAGCTATTTTGCTTTTTTCTTGCAAGTCACAATGACATAATCTGAAAATAGTTTGTGACTTTTTATACTTCTTTACATAAAAGCTTCAAATTTTGAGGATTTTTATTGTAGTATAATGTGCTGTAATTATAATGCTGCCTCCTCATCTGGTGTGGTGTTTGCCACTAAAGAATATTATAGTTTAGGGATTTCATGAGCAGTCACTTCTTTTTCTTGATATGTCATTTGCATTTTATGCTTTTCCATTTTGTTGTTGTATAACCTTTGGAAGAAATTAATAAAGTTCATGTAGTTGGCAGAAAGTATAGCAACACAGAATTTAGGCACTCCCTAAATTCAATCAGAGTTTAGATAAAACACAGACTACATTAATGTATGGGCGCTGTTAGAACCTCTATTAATATAGTTGAAAGCCGTCAAGCACCAGTGATTCTCAGAAACATAAAAAAGTTTGTATTAAAAATCACTGAACAGTACAAAAGTGGGAACAATACATATAAATTAAATTCAACACTCAACTTTGTAAAACACCGTTCTGTATAAAAAATGGCCTGCATTTGCATGCATTCCATGTTGTAGTATATACAGGGTTTTTAAACTGGAAATATTCAGATGCTTAGTGCTGAGTCCATGATGTTTCTTCTTAAGTTAAAAGAATAAGAATTTTTACCCCAAACACTAATGTGCTTCATTTTCATTGTGTTAGAGGACCCTTTTAAAGGAAGTTAGTAATCAGAATGGCAATATTTACTGTTGTCTGCATGTGAGCGGTGCACAGCTGAGCACTTCTCTTGTGTATTCAGTGACAAATGGCAATCACTTTGTCATTTATCTTATGACAAATAGCAGATTCAGCCACAAACTGCTGGCCGTAGCAAACTTACAGGATGAAGTTCTTTATTGTTTATGGTTTGTGGGTTGATGTATTCATGCCTTGTTTACTTGTGAAATGAACAAAAATCAGTAAGCAGGCATGAACAGAAATTTGGCCACGCAATCCATTGTACTTTTTTTCCCCTCCAGTCTCCCAAGGACCTTACAAGGAAATTCGCTGAACTAGGTCTAAGCTGTAAGCTGCCTTTAGAAAAAAAAAAAAAAAGTCATTAGAGGATGCACCAAATTGTGACATTATGCCCTTAAGCCAAAATAACACTGAATGAAGTTCCTACCTCACATTAACCTCCTGAATAAGGGTCTTAAATTTGATAGCATGCTATTGTCACAGAGAAGTGGCACTGGCCAACAGCAGAAGGAAATTACTCACTATATTCTCACAATTTAAGCAATATGTTAAAGTTTTTACTCTTTGTTTCATAGGCTAAAGGAAATTTGTAAAACAACAGTGTACATTAATGTAAATTGTATCTGAATTGCATACATCAGTTGTGTTTGATTGCATGAATGCTTGATAATATTATTAATTTAGCTCATGTAATTGACATATAAGAAGATACTGAATTAGGCCACATTCTGTGACACAGGTTTGAGATTAAAATGCACAATTCTGGATAAGAATAGTACATTAAAACATCTAGCAATACTATAGATAAAAGAATGTGTCATTTATAATTTTAAATCTATTTTTTTTCAAACTGTCTTTGAAAAACAGTTTGGCCCAGTGAATTATATTTTATTATTAGCATAGCTTTTTGAGTCATTATGATGCCTTTTACTGGATCTAATGAAATGTAAAAAATTACTGATCTATTGATTTAGTGAAAAGTCACTAATAATTATAATGTAGTTAATAAAATATTAGTATGGGAATATTTTCTTATTTTTTTCTGTAAGGATAAAGGGAAATAAAGAATGGCCCTGTCATATATGAATAAGAGAAATTAAGTACCTATGTATGATATGGAAAAAGTTTTAATATCTAGATTACTGTAGCAAATCAGCAGGCTAAAATAATACGTAAAAGATTTTACTGACATTCAAAACTCATTAGGAAAAGGTGGTGTTTTAGGATAAAATAAATGGCAGACTCAATGAAGTTGCAATGTAAATTTATTTTTTGAGTCATCATATTTTTTAAATGTTTTGTACAAAGTTCATTTGACACATAATCTAAGACCAAAGAAATAATTGCCTGCTTTAATTTGAATAGTCTCTAAGCACATGTCTGTAAACCCTATACTTGGTGTTATAAAGATATTTGCATGTGATATATATTCGTTATTTATGTCCTGTAAAACTCTCTGCCAGAAAAAACTAATAAAACACACGCACACACACACACACACACACACACACACACACACACACACACACAAATCTGTCCAGTTAATGTCTATGAAGTTTATAGGCTAGCGGTGTTGAAACTGATATTCTGAAAGGAGACGGCGGAGGAAGCTCGAAGCCAGAAGAAACTGGTACGCGGCCCCGGGATCTGCATATGCTAATCTTGCTCATCAGGCGCGAATGGTCATTCCCACTTCACTTACTTAGGAGCCAGTCTAGACGCAGTTATTTGCATAAACAATCTGATTGGTAAGCATTGTCCTCCGTGTTGCAAACTTTTGGGAGAATAGAGACTGGCCTGCTGTTTTTATTAAACCATACGTGGAGTATATTTGTTTTGTGTTATGAGAGAAAGTAGAAGACAAAGAATGATGTACAGGTGACATTTTGTCAGGTAGAGAATGCCAACAAGAAGACAAAGCAATGTTGACGTATTATTTGAATTAAGACTGTTTAATAGAATTACTTTCTGAAATTACTCTGAAAAAAGGAAATTCATCAGTGAACCCAGATTCGTAATTCAGCCACCAACTTTGGACAATTATTTATGCCTTTTCCCCCTTACCTCTGTAGTTTTACAAAGCTGCCATGATTGTGTACTTGCAATTTTATACATTGTTTTCACTTAGCAGTAGATCATTTTTTCCATGCTGCTCTATACTCCTCAAAACACTATTTTTTATTTACTGCTTTAGTATTACATCAAGGAATATATTCATTCAACACCAATTGAATGACTAGCCTATGCCAGACACTGTTCTAACCTTGGATATAAAAATGGGATGACTGTGTCATCTCTGCCTGCCTTGGGTTTACGGTCTAGTCAGAAAAATGGAATGAGAAAAACCAAGGTGATAAATGTGGGGAGCATTGAAGAGTTCAGGAAGAGGCATCTACATCAAAATAGGTTCTCAGAGAAGATGTGGACTCAGTTTTGATTTTGCATTTTAAGAAGAGGAGCAGATGGTTACTAGACTTACTGTGGCGATCACTTCATTAGTTATATAAATGTTGGATAGCCGTGTTTAATATTTTATGTTAACTGTACTCTAATAAAAATTATTTAGGAGAAACAAAGAATAGGTAGGAGGTAGTCATGTAGGAATAGTGTCTGATGGAAAGTTGTCCTCCTAAGTAGATCAGGTCAACAGAAGTGACAGGTATGTATGGCAGCGGGGAGGGAGGCTGTGGTGGGCAGAGCTGCAGAGGTCCCGTGGGCTGTATTTGAACACTATCCTGAGAGAAAAGGAAGGGCAGGGAAAGGTCTTAAGGTGCCAGTGAGTACGCCGTTTTGACTCTGTAGAGGAGATGACTTTGCAGCAGCGTGAAGATTGATTTGTGGCAGGAACATTTTGGAGATGGAAATACAAGGCAGGCCGGTGTGGCTCAGTGGTTGAGCGCCGACCTATGAACCAGGAAGATGCGGTTCAATTCCCGGTCAGGGCACATGCCTGGGTTGTGGGCTTGATCCTCAGTGTGGGGTGTGCAGGAGGCAGACGATCAATGATTCTCTCTCATCATTGATGTTTCTTTCTCTCTCCCTCTCTCCTTCCTCTCTGAGATCAATAAAGATATATTTAAAGAAAATAAAAATAAAGAAATATAACGGAGGAGGTTCTTAAACTAGTTCAGTCTTGACGTGCTGAAGATTTCAAGAGAGGAAGTAAATGTGGGGATAAATAAGAGAAGAAAGAGAAATTTTGGGGAGAAATTTCATGGGACCTGGGGAAACCTTGTTCACTCCCTGGATGTAGGAAGCAGTGAACCCAGTGAAAGGGGAGTTGAGAAGAAATCTCAGGGTTGTAGCAAGTGACAGTGTGTTTTACCAAGAGCTAAGGAAAAGGTAGAGCAAGTATGGGAAAAGGGGATCATGAATTCAGTTTTGAAAAAAATATATTTTTAGGTTATAAAACTTTACTACACATGCAGAATGTTACCCCTAATGAAGGCAGACAGGCGCGGATGCAATGGATCTGGATGGAGGAAGGCTAGCTCTTTGGAAAGTGAGTAGGTTTGGGTGATTCAGAGCTTCTAGCTTTGGAATTGTTGAGCTTGGCTTGCAGGTGCCATCCAAAGGGAGATATAACATGTTGAGATACAGCTCTGTATCCTAGCAACAAGAGTTGCTATATTTGCCTGAGCTGGTTTGGCTCAGTGGATAGAGCATCGGCCTGCAGACCAAAGGGTCCTGGGTTCGATTCCAGTCAAGGTCATGTACTTCGGTTGCAGGAGGAGCTTGCAGGCTCCTCCCAGGCTCAGGCCCAGGTCAGGGCACATGCAGGAGGCAGCCAATCAATGTGTTTCTCTCACATCGACACTTCTTTCTGTCTTTCCCTCTCTCTTCCACTCTCTCTAAAAATCAATGAAAAAATATCCTCGGGTGAGAATAAAAAAAGAAAAAGAATGGCTGGATTTTTTAGAGGCATCTGTGAATGGTGTTACTGAAGTCTCGAAGGGAAAGTGCAGTGAGAGGGAAGAGCAGGTAGCTAAGGATATGGAGTAATTTGGGGAACACTCATATTTTATGAGAACATGAGAATTTGAGAATTTCATGAGCATGAATGTTCAGAAAACTTCATGAGAAGTTGTGACCAAAGAGATGAAAACTAAGAATCAAGTAATATAAAAGTAAAGAGCTTCAACAAGTCATTTCAATAGGAAAGAGGTACTCAAACATGTCAAATTTTTCATAAAAGTAAAAGAAGCTAGAGATAGTTCACAGATCCCAGCTGCTTAATAAGTTCAAGGGCGTGGGGGAGGCAGAAGCCATATTTTGATGGGCTGGAGAGTAGCTGTAAACTGAGAGACTAGAAACATTTAGCACAGATTATGTTTTAAAGGCACTGATTGTATCAAAAGGTGGTAATTTAGTTAGTAGATAGAAATAAAGGGAAGAATTTTTTTAATTTAAATTTTATTCATCAATTCTTTGTTTTTCTTTATTGATTTAAAGTGTGACATATGTGTCCTTATTGCCCCATTGACACCCCTCCTCCACTCATGCCCTCACCCTCCCTGGTGTCTGTGTCCATTGGTTAGGCTTATATGCATGCATACAAGTCCTTTGGTTGATCTCTCCCCCTTACCCCCGCCCTCCCCTGCCTTCCCTCTGAGGTTTGACGGTCTGGTCATTGCTTCATCAGTTTATGTTGTTCATTATATTCCATAAATGAGTGAGATCTTGTGGGGCTTTAAGCATTTTTGTGGTTGAGAAGAATAGTTCTGTGGATGTTGAAATCATCCAAGATAATTTCAGTATTTGAATTGTAAGGAAGGTGATGAGCCAGCGGCCCAAGTCTTCAGCAGAAGTAGAAAAGCGACAGTGAGTGGGAGGAAAGAGAACAGGCGGCAGGTGTAGTTGAATGACGTGGTCTTTGGGTGGAGTGGAGTCCAGAGAAGGCACTGTGGAAAGGGCCAGAAAGGACAGTAACATGCCTCTCTGAGGGCAGAGAGAGGTGCATCCTTCCTGAAATCTAAACAAATACAACCCCAGCAGCTGAGACAGAACCAGTACATACATGGTAAAGCAGTGTGTGTTTTGTTAAGTGGATTCAAAGATAGGTTACACTTTGAACCCCCTCCCTCACCCACAACCCAGAAGACAAAGATCTTCTAGAGCAGCGGTTCTCAACCTGTGGGTCGCGACCCCTTTGGTGGTCGAACGACCCTTTCACAGGGGTCGCCTAAGACCAGCCTGCATATCAGATATTTACATTGATTCATAACAGTAGCACCATGACAGTTATGAAGTAGCAACGAAAATAATTTTATGGTTGGGTCACAACATGAGGAACTGTATTTAAAGGGCCAGAAGGTTGAGAACCACTGCAGGGTAGAGAGTCACCATACGCCAGTGATGGCGAACCTTTTGAGCTCGGCGTGTCAGCATTTTGAAAAACCCTAACTGAACTCTGGTGCCGTGCCACATATAGAAATTTTTTGATATTTGCAACCATAGTAAAACAAAGACATATATTTTTGATATTTATTTTACATATTTAAATGCCATTTAACTAAGAAAAATCAACCAAAGAAATGAGTTCACGTGTCGCCTCTGACATGCGTGTCATAGGTTCGCCATCACTGCCGTACGCAGCGGCTATGATGAAACTCATTGTGTTCCCTGTGAAGAGGATGCTGCCCATTAAGTTCACAGTATCTGCGTTAAGACCAGAAGCTTCCATCCGGTGTAAATACCAGGAATGGTGAATAGAATTTACCCTGGGGATTTGGTGCGTCTGATCTTCCAGACATTGGATTGACCAGGGTTCCCTTTTAATAGTGTCTGCTAGAGCTCGGACGCGTATTTGGGACAGCTTGGAGGGAGTATGTAAGTTCTGTTTTATGTCTTATGGTTGCTTGTTTCTTTATTTTCCCCTCAGTTTCAGTATATACTTTTGTTGTGTTTGTTCTTATAGATAGATGGGAAGCCTGCCTCAGAGAAAAGGGTGAAAGAGAAGAGAGAAAGGGAAATCCTGTACACAAAATACCATAATTAGTGAAAAGGGAAATCTGCCCTCCGTTCATTTACAGGCTAGTGTGGGTGAGCAATTTATCAAAGAACTGTAATATGAAGGAGAAATCATATTTTTTATAGGAAATGCTATGCCATCATAAGATGAATGAAGTTGTAGTAAGATTGGTCAGAGTAATATAGTGAATTATTAATATGCTGAAAACATCCATTTAATTGGCCAAGTTAAGATATACAAATCTCTTACTTCCATGATAGAAAAACTTGAGCTATATTAAGCACAGTATCTGTATCTGACATAAAGCAACATCAATTTGGTAACAATATGAATAGTTATCCATTTCCATTAATCTATATTTATATAGCTTAAAATTCTATTTGTAACTTTAACAGGTAGTTATTCATCACAGTACTTATTAATTTATATTTACAAATGCTTTCCACAATCTGTATAGAGTACTAGAATTTCTCCATAGCTGATTATCATTGTATTTATATCGTATATAAAAGACTCAAATATTTCAAAAGCTATAATTACAGATTTTAAATTGAACTTTCAAGAGTAATTATTTCATTTTGTGTTTATTAAAACTAAAAAGAACAAGAAACATTTATACCTAGAGATTTCATGGACTTCATTTTTGTTTTGTTTTTTTCCTAAATGGGGCTGAAACATGGGTGACCTTGGGCTGCAGGGAGCGCCTGACCTCCATGAAGTCACGGGCATGTTCCTGAAGGAAGGCTCCATGGCTTTCCTCACCTCCCACCGTGTGGAGGGGCCACTTCACAAAGCAAATGCCCAGATGCCCCACCACACCAGCCCTCTCGGAGCCTGAGGAACTTCACAGCTGCTATTTGTTTGGGGAGGAGAGATCCCCCACCCCCACCCCACCCTCACCCCCCGCCCCGCATCTATGTGGCTGTGGAGCCTGAGGAAGGACTCGCTGAGTTCAAGGTGGTGGTGGGTATGTTCTTCACACATGGAGGTCGGTGATCCGGAACTGACCACCAGGGAAACCAGATTGTACGCAATCGTGGAATTGAATGCGATGATACTCACTTTTTCCCCCTCAACAGAGCAAAACGATGATGTCACAGCGCCTTCCCAGGTCCCAGGGACAGTGTTGTGTAGCTTCAAAGGTGATGTGTAGGCAGGAAACAACACTGCTGTGCAGCCTCTCAAACACATGTCACTTTTACAAGAAGTTTAAGCTAATGGTGCAGTCTGGTGGAAGGAATATGAACGCTGCTTCTGTTGAACTGCCCTTCTGCATTGTATTTCAGAGTAGCCCTGGATTTATTATTTCTGTCAACTCTCTCATTCTTGTTCTTGGGTAATAGAGCGAGCGTAGGTAGTTAGAGAATGACGCTTGAAGTTAGTGACATGGACGGGGCCTTTGCCTCCTGGTTACAGAAGCAGGAGTCTTTCTGGTGACCCACTGCATTCTGCGCTTGCACACACTCTAAGCATTTCCAAGCAGCCACATTTTCCCATTATCAGAAATCAGTTAACTGCATGATGTACTCGGGCTGCTCTCACCAGCTCGAATCTCCCAGCAAAACGTATCCCTACGAGGAATGAATTGTTAAATTAGCTGAAATTGCACTTTTGAGAAACTGAAACAGGTGTGATTTGAATGCACATTTTACTGAGGTTTTCATGCCTGGGAGAAAAAGAAACTGGAATAGCTAAAAAGAGCATATTCTCTTTGCAAGTTTCCGTAACTTACCCCTTATGTGGGCCTGCCCTAGTTGGTTTGACTCAGTGGTTGAGTGTTGACCTCTGAATCAGGAGGTCATGGTTTGATTCCTGGACAGGACACATGCCCAGGTTGCAGGCTCCTTCTCCGGTAGGGGGAGTGCAGGAGGCAGCCAATCAATGACTCTCTCATTATTGATGTTTCTTTCTATCTCTCTCTTCCTCTCCTTTCCTCTCTGAAATTTATAAAAATATATAAAACAAACAAACACAACCCACAAAATAAATACATGGGCCTAATATTCTGACTGTTTTGATGCAATGATTTAAATAAAAGCCTCACCTTCTAGGCAGTAAGCAGTGCCCGTCTATTCAGACATAAGCAGCCTGTTTACCTATAGCATGTAAGGTAACCATCCGCTCTAAATACATTGATCAATAGTTGTCAAAACCACAATGTGATAGACTGAGAGATCTGAGAAACACAACCTAAACCTTTCTATACTGGGTTGCATGCAGAGTCTTTAATCAGGATTATTTTATTTTCTCTACTCATGAAAACATTTTGGGTTCAAATAAATTCTGTCCACTTGAAATTTTAGAAACTGAGTATTAATTTCTAAGTAATATTGGCCCTTTGTGTTCTAACCTTTTATTGCTTGAACCCATATTGTTAAGGAGAAAGAACAAAACAGTCTCTGTACCAAACATCTCAAACCATATGCTAATAGCTATTCCTAGTGCATCTTTGTAATGTTCTTGCTTATGGTGAAATGCTTAACTATTTTTTAAAATGCTTATGTATTTTAACTTTGTGTTGTGGTTTATCTAATATTTATTTTTAATAACTATTTCATTAGATTTTTAAATATACACACTCAGAAAATACTGAATTTATAGTTTGGAAACCAAAATGTTTAATTTTTTTCATGTTCGATGCCTCTCACTGTCTAGAATAGCAGTTCTCAAAGTGTGGGCACTGTGACTATTTTTTTTTTCCTTTTGGGCATGTGGCAGTCTAGAAGAGGTGAGACTAGTTAGCATGATTTTATAGAAGATATGAACAATAAAGTGAATGGGAGTTTAGAAAGCATGAAGTACATGGAGAGGAAATATTATTGTTACTTACAGAAGTCTGGGAAATGGCATTCAAGTCCCGAAAACCCAGAATAGCAGCTGAAGACTCAGCCTCCTTATAAAAGAGAAATAATCGATCCGGTATGCTTCTATCACTGGCACCAGGTCCAGGGAGAGGCATCAAGTCAAAATGTAGTTCTGTGAGCAAAGGAAACTGTCCATCAGCTGGGGACTCAGTCCCAAGTCCAGAGTGAAAGCATCTTGCTTTCCTGATGACAGAGTTGAGAGAAATAACCTTGTTATTGATCTAAGTGCTGTGGTTAAAGGGGACCATCAGGAAAAGTAATATGTATTAATCAAGGTTTCAGACTATGGAAGTTCTACTTTTCTAAGGAAAGCTGGATTATAGAATCATCTAAATACAGGGTGTCCCCAAGAATGCATACACAGGTCAACAGCTGACAGCTCACTTGATGTTTCTTTCTTTTCAGATTTAACCCATTGGAACAGAATAGTTCTTCAAAGTTTACATACATTTTGGGGAAACCCTATACAGTATGTATACACACACACACACACACACACGCATAATTCTAAGATGAAATCTATAGGCATTTTTAAATTGAATGGCACATGTTGTTTTATCAACAAGGTGGCTGAGAAAACATGTCATGAGAAATAGAAAGGAACATCTATGAACACAAGTTCAAGAATTTATTTATTTCAATTTAAAAATATATAATTTAATACCTTATATGTGCCAAGCACTGTTCTAAGGATGAGATAGAAAGGTGAGCAAGGAATTTGAATCGGATATAAGTGACCTGCCACAATTAGCTTTGGGAGAAGATGTTCCCCTCCCAGTTATTTTGAGTCATTAAAGCGGAAATGAACTTGTACAGGAAAACAGGGAGGGGTAGCTTTCCTTCAGACTCTATTCCAAGGTTTTCCTTTCTTGAATCACTTTTTTGGACTCTATCCTTTAAGGAACTCTAACTCCTACCAACTTTCAAATTGAAATGCAAACTTTTTATGAAAACATTAGTTCTTTTATAAATCCCTACATTAAACTCATTTTAAGTGCTATTTTAGAATACATGGAGTTTAAATTTCAATTGTCTTCAACAATTTTATGGAAATAAAGTACAAAATATTAAATTCATGAGTAACAACCAGTTTTGTACTATTGTGCCAGATACTTGTTGAGGAAATTCTGGGGCTACCAGCATTTTCGTAGTTTTCTTAGGGAAGAAGGAAAACATAACAGTCATCTTACTGAGAACCTCAGCAAATCAGACTATCATGGAAATATAGTCAGCCACTTTCAGAAATGTACACAAATAATGGTGTATTAGGAAAGTCTTGAGATAAACAATAAGAAAGTAATCTAGACAGCTTTGAATTATAGAAAATGTCCCTGCTTGTTTGATATACTTCCAGGAAAGGGAAGCAGATAAAAGCAGCACTATTATCAAGAAGCAAACACATCCAGTGTTTGCAAAAGGTTCTTTGAAATCATGTCAGTTAGTCTAAGAACACACCCTCAGATAAGTGAGCATTTCAAATCCGTTGGGGAAAAATGTTACACCGGTCCTATATAATAAAAGTCTAATATGCTGGGTGTCTTGTTGGCAGGTCAGCCGTTCAACCAATCAAAGTGTAATATGCTAATGATATGCTAAGGCTGCTCAACTGCTCACTATGACATGCACTGAGCACCAGGGGGCAGACAGTCGACTGGTCGACCAGTTGCTATGAGGTGCACTGACCACCAGGGGGCAGATGCTCCAACTGGTAGGTTAGCTTGCTGCTGGGGTCTGGTCAATCGGGACTGAGCAAGATGGAGCAGACATGGTCTGGAGCCCTCCCACGGTTCCTCCCAGCCAGGGGACAGGTGCAGTGAGCTGAGCAGTAAGGAACAGCGAACAGGCAGGTTGTAAGGAGTGAAGGATCCCGGACTGCAAGAGGGATGTTCGCCTGCCGGCTTAGGCCTGATCCCCAAGGGGACATCCCCAAGGTGGACATCCCCCAAGGGGTCCCGGACTGCGAAAGGGCTGAGGGACCCCACCCCACCCCCCAGTGCATGAATTTCATGCACTGGGCCTCTAGTGTTTCATAAAGCTGTAAGAGACTCCGAGAAGTAGCAATTTCTGTTAGCAAGATACATGCAAAGTGTGAGCCTCATGGGAATCCACTTGTGACCAAGCAGAGAGCAGCCCCTGTGCAGACAGTGAGAAACAGATGACATGGAAGCAATCAGTCTGAAAGGTATAGAATGTTTAAGCCATGGAATGCCTAAAAGCCATAAGCAAGATCTTAAAATCAACACAGGCTGCGCCTGAAAGTCAGAGTAACGACTGCAGAGTAGGACTATCGTACTGGTCCCCTACAGGTTTTGTAAAATCACCGTGTATGCGTATTTTAAACAGAAAACAATTGTTAGATTGGTTTTATATATATAAAAAAATTCTATTTTGCAGCATTTAAAGTGATGTAAAAGAGAGTATTTTCTAGAATATGTGTCTGTGTATTTAAGACCATCCTGAACTATTTTGATGAGAACATAACCCCGTTAGTCGCTAAAAAGCCCATGGACAAAGGCTGCTGAAAATGTAGAACCTAGTACTTCTTAGGCCTGGAGAGATTTAATTGGTCTTATTAGGAACACACTGGAAATATTTTAGATGCAAAGAATGCGAATGTTTCCATCTAGGAAGCTCAGAGGTAGTAAATGACATTTGTCAGTGGGCTCGACTGGAAGTCAAAGGCAGAAGGATTTCTTGGTTTAAATTAGAAGATCAGCCACAGAAATTAAAAATGCGTCTGAGAGGAAAGAAAGAATGCTATATTCTGGTACACTCTGGAACACCTTTTTTATTTCAAATAAAGAAAGAACCATTTCTAGACATGTTTAAAACCAAAGAAGGTTTCTCAGCGTCAGATTGGTTTCTTGAGCCAACCTTTAAAAAAATTCTAAATGTATATAGACTGCTGTGATCCTATGTGTCATGGGTAGAAAGTTTTAGCCTGCCTTTCACATTTCTGGATAAATATAGGGATACGCTGTTTACAGAATGTTCCTAGAATTAGAATGCATGAGCTAAAGCTAGATAATTGTGCTGCCTTCTTGGCAGCAGGTATTGTGGTAGGAGCAGGGAATCAGGGAAGTCTTGTCCAGTTCCTGTCTCTCCTCCTTTTAGAAAGCAAGATCGTAAACTCCTGGCATGGAGTCCTTTGTCCCCGACTCTACTCCAGCTCTTGCCAGAATCTTCCGACTCTGTACCACCCTAAACAATTCACTACTTTGGCTTTTTGGGTGAGCGTGGGTGAAGGAAAGAAGAGGTCTTCTTTTTTTTTTTAAGAAATAAAACGGAAAAAAAATAACGGCTTTAAGGATGCTTTGGAGCATCCTAGAGATGGTGAAGCCAAATTAAAATCACAAATAGGACATTCAACACTACTTCTTCGCTTTTACGTGCCCAGCAATTTACTGAGAAATTTTCCCCCTTTGCAGGTCATATTTCCACATATATTACAGATTATTTAAAAGAGAAAGGGTTTCTAGATGGCCAGACATCATCAGTATTTCCAGATGCTCTGTATCCCCAAGGATAACCGTTGTCACTTGCTTCTTTCACCAAAGATTTCTCTTGAAATATTGTGACCATTTTTAGTAAAACTTCCCCATCTTACATAGAAATCATCCCTGATCAGAAGCATTTGAAATGGTTCATTGTATGTACAACCAAGCGTAGATCATGAGCCCTTCCTTCAGTTAAACACCATGAACTCTCCCAGTGCTTGGGGAGCTTCTAGTCTGTATCCCTCCACGTCCTGGGCTGCTGGTCTCCGCTCTTGGCCTTCATGCAAACCTGGGCTCTGTCCACAGGCTCCACCTCCTCGTTTTAATCCACACATACCCCTTTCCCTCTGAAATTTGTCAGTCTGTTTTATGCTTCTATGTCTCTGCTTCTATTTTATTCATCAGTTTATTTTTTTCATTAGATTCCACATATGAGTGAGATCATGTGGTACTTAGCTTTCTCTGACTGGCTTATTTCTTGTAGCATAATACTCTCCATTGATTTTAAAACTTTCTCTTTTTTAATATAAGCGTATCCTATATAACAAAAGGCTAATATGCAAATTATCCTGATGGGCGGGGGTTTGCTGACCACCAGGGGGCAGCACAGAACATGGAAGGCGGCGGCGACGCAGTGCTGGCCAGGTGGCAGTGGAGGTGCTGCAGGCCCCGATGGGCCCCAGTGGGCCTAGTGGGCCCCAATGAGATCGGGACTGCAGTGGGATGGTGGAGCAGGTGAGCAGGCGGCACTAGGCCAAGGTGGGTGTGAAGGGAGGCCCCGGCCAGCAGCTGGGGGAAGGGATGCCCCAGCCAGCAGCTGGCAGCCGCTAGGGACCCTACCGATGCCTGAATTTCGTGCACTGGGCCTCTAGTAATGCTATAAAGTAGTATAAGCATAGCTTCAGGTACATCACACAGATGGTGATATTTCATCTTTTTGTTTTCATTCTGACCTAAAAATTTTAAAATTTCTCATATGATTTCACAAATTTGCTTTGGTTTTGGATTGTTGTTATTTGGGTTGTCCTTTGAACACAATCACCTACTTCTCATATCAATTTCCAATATTGATCCGGATAGATTAGACTGTCCTCCTGTAACTATTTCCAGTGTCACTGGCTGACAACTACAAATGTTGGTTTCTAAACACAAAAGCTCATTGCATCTCTGTGACCCTCCAGGGTCGTTCACTTTCACAAAGTAACTGAGGGCTCAGTTCACTTGCATCCCTGGCTCCACCATCTCAAACAAAGGCCTGTGTGGTCTCCTTGCCAAGGAAGAAAAAGCTGGAGGGTCAGACAGCATCGGTTAAATGTCTCGGCCGCAGCCCGATTCATGTTTCTTCTGTTCATGGTCAGAGTAGACTCATGGCCTTTCCAATAGGACTGAGAAACGTGGGGCAGCCCATGGCTATTTTACTAAGCAGTCAATGTCTCCCACAAAAGTTATTAAAATCCCAAAAAGTGTCCAGAGTGCTAGGTCAACATTGTGTATTTTGATAGACTGAGAATTGAAATGTGTTAAAAACAGTCAATCATACTTAAAGTTGAAAAGTGCAAGATATGAATAATGCACAAGATGGGGAATTGATATTGTGGAATCATGAAGGTTTCTTGCCCAAGCCTGGGAGAAAAGTATGAACTCAAACTCTTTTAAAACCATACTTTTACAAAACCAGGAATTTGAGAATAATGAATAACACCGATTTGGAAAGAACAGGTTTATGAATGGAATCATGAGAAACATTTTTTGATTGGTAAAAAGAACAAGGTGGCAGAGACTATGGAACTAATTCATACTAATTCTTTTTTGTTTAATATTCCTTTATTGATTTCATAGAGAGGAAGGGGCGGGGAGAGAGAGAAAGATAGAAACATCAGTGAGAGAATCAGTGATTGGCTTCCTCCTGCACGCCCCTACTGGGGATGGAACCCTGACCTCCTGGTTCATGGATTGATTCTCAACCACTGAGCCACATCAGCCAAGCTCAAAGTAATTCTTGCAAAAATTGGTTCAAACCTTTTAAAAAATAATTCATATAGAAATATTTAGACCTCTGGAAGTTAGGGTCAAGATTATCAGCGATGAAGTTGCTAATCCTGGCTATCAAAACAAGGAGAGACTTGGAACATCCAGGCCGAAGAGTATGGGTACTATTCAAGGAGAAAACAGTGCGAAGCAGTAGTTTGGTGTGTAACTTTCGGTATCAGGTTGATTCCATTCAGATTCTGGGTTTAACCTACGGGTTAAATTTAATATTCTTTCCTATAAAAATGGAAATAAAAATAGTATTAAACTCAAGGGGTTGCAGCATTATCTGTAAAATTATACACATACAGTTCCTGGCACCTAACTTCTCTATAAAGAAATAGCCTTTGAAAGCAATTTAGTAGGAAGCGATAAGGAAGGGGTCATCCTAGTCTGTAGGCCAGCAACTGTTCATGGCACTTTAAAAAAAGTATTTTTTAAATATCTATTTTTATTGATTTCAGAGAAGAAGGGAGAGAGAGATAGACACATCAATGATGAGAGAGAATCATTGATCGACCTCCTCCTGCATGCCCCACACTGGGGATCGTGCCTACAACCTGAGCACATGTGCCCTGACCAGGAATTGAACTGTGACACTCGTAGGTTCATAGGTCAACGCTCAACTACTGGGCCCGCTGGCCAGGCTGTTTATAGCACTTTTTCTAGGGGGAAGTCCTCTTCCTTTGTTGGGTTCTGATTTTTTTCTTGAATCTTTTCATTACGTTTCTTCAGGCATTACTTTTACTCTCTTGACTTTTCTGTTATTTCGACATTTTAAAACCTGATATGATTTTAGATTTCATTTTGTCCTAAAGTAACTCTACAATTATTTCCCCCAACCTCTTCAACATTAGAAATTTGGCAGGGAAGTAGGGCATAAGGAACAGAGATTATGGAGGGAATAGGCACATTGTTTTGGGGCTGTAGCTACAATCACTTAGTTATGCCTTTTTGGACATAATGACAATGGGCTTGAAAAAGTAGAAAGTTACCTATTCATTAAATCAAGCTACTTCTACTAGCTTCATAGGATTATACTATATTTATTACTTGTTTTATAATTTTAAGTAGCTTAATATTACTTTAAGTGCGACTCATTAGAATGTCACTAACTTCCAATATTAAAATATCATTCCATTTAAGGATGAATCTTAGAAAGAGCAGGCATGTAAAACAGGATGAATTTAAGGAAAAACAGAATAAAATCACAAATGACATCTAGAGAAAAAACCTTGGAAGGGAATTGTCTTTAATTAGTTCACAGTTGGAGATTGTTCATACTGCTTATTTTGGTTAAGTCTTTCATTTGGGGAGAAACAAGCTATTTAACTTTTAGGATGCTTGCGGGTAGTTGGGGAGCAACTTGAATCCCAATAAAACTCTGTCCTCAAAAAAGTGTAACTTTGGTAGGGAAAAATATTTTCTATAAAATATTGTAATCTATTGGGGTTTGTTACTCATCAGCAACAACAAAAAACAAAACACATGTAATTTAGTAAACTCAAAACTCATACCATGGATATTAGGTAAAAGGCATTGATATTTAGTTTAGACAATAAAATGACCCTCGGGGCATTTCTGAGTGGACATCCTTTCTATTGGATCTTAATACAAGACCCAACTTATGCTTTTTTAGAAAGAATCCCCCAGGTGAAAATATGGAAAAATTTCTTTGTAAAAAAATGAGATAAATTCTGACAAATGGGTTAACACTGCAGTTTTATAAACAAATATGGCACATTCGGGAAAGAGTGAACTTTTCACAAAAGTGTTTCCTGAGGCTGTTAGTTTGCTAAAGCCCGGTTTTGTAATGTGCTTATGACCACTCCCTCTTCTCTAGTTCACACAAGGTCTACCCACGGTCAGCGTTGCTATGGAGTAATATTGGGGAGCACTGTTTAACTGTGGGCTTGGTGTAAACAATGGAAACTACCAGAGCTGAGTGGAGCATATCTGAAGCTGCATGAGTGAGAGCTCTTGGCATTTTTCATAAGATGTATTTAGCCATAAATTATTTATAATAAAGATACAGCAGAGACTGTTTAATGAGTACACTTACAAACTTCTATTTCCTCCTGGCTCAGGACGAGATGGAAACACATAGCAGAGTGTATGAGAATAATCTTGGTTTTCATTTATTTTCTTCTGCTTCTAGGTCCTGTGATACTTGCGTGTGTGTGTGTGTGTGTGTGTGTGTGTGTGTGTGTGTGTGTTCAAGACAAAAATTGTTTTATACCCATCTTCACTGAAAAAACAAACAAACCCACTTTCTAGTTTCATGGTCTTACACTCTGTATTTATCCTCATTCCCAAAATTTAAACATATTATTGGGAAGACTTCTTAACTAGGAAAAGGGTGTCTCTGTCCCTCTATGGTTCTTTGGACAACTCTGCTTGCCCTTCAGTCTCGACACTGTGTCCTTTTCTTTGTGCCACGTTTTCTGTCATCTGTGGCTGACTAGAGTGCTGTTTTAGTCAGGAGAGAAATTCCTTCATTAGGCTTTAGCAGTGAACATATTACATCCTTGTTCAAATCACGGGTACTTTGATGTTTCATGTGTGACACCCTCTAACGCTTCCATCCAACTCAGAAGAGAAGTGCGAAAGAAGGTCTTATATTTAGATGTTTTGCTTTCACTATTTTGGGAAGTTTATATGTTTTCCAATATTAAAATGAAAATGGTTAAATGTTTCATTTTTCCATAGACGTGTTTAATAATCATTCTGCTAGATTGATAACAGTTGTGAAACGTTTGCTTCAGTTCTCCGTCGTCACCCACATCTGCCCTTCTGCCCTCACACTCCTCTGCCCTAGGAAGTTGGGAGTTTGCACCTTCCTTTGAATTTCCTCACCACCAATACTCAGGGTCTCTTTAGCAGCCTCTGAGCTGGGCTTCTGGAAGCTGGACTCCTGCTTTCTCCACTCCCTTGCTCCTTTTCTGCATAAAATCCCAGGTGACTATTCCCTCCTCCTCCTCACTTCCTTCATGATGCTCCTGTTCAAATCCTACAGTGGCACAGGAGTGCCTGTCACAAGTAATCTTGCATCCCCTGGAACGTCTTGAGGCGCTCTCCATGGCCCGGCACTGTTTCTCAGCCGCAGTGCTGTTGGCGTGTGGCCTGGATGACCCTGGGTTGTGGAGGGCTGCCCCATGCACTGTGGGCCTCTGTCCATTAGATGCAATAACATCCCTCCTGTTGTGACCACCATGTCTGGGACATTCACAAACATCCCCAGGGGGTGGGGGCTGAAGCACCCCCTGTGAAGAAACACTTGACTCTTGTCTCCACCTTACTTTTCTGTATTGGTTAGCATTGTGCTCAGCTGCAAGTAGCCAGACACCTAAGTAACAGTAGAGGCTTGTTTTTTGCTTGCTTGCTTGTTTGGTTGTGCATTTGTAGGAGACTGTAGGTGAATTGTTTCTGGGATTGGTACAAGTCAGGAATCAGCTCCGCTCTCAAACAAAAAGGAATGACTTGGAGCCCTGGCTGATTTGGTTCAGTGCATAGAGCACTGACCTGTGGATTGAAGGGTTCCGGGTTCGATTCCGGTCAGGGGCACATGCTCAGGTTGTGGGTTCCATCCTCAGTGTGGGAGGTGCGGGAGGCAGCCGATCGATGGTTCTCTCTCATCATTGATGTTTCTTTCTAACTCTCCCTTCCTCTCTGAAATCAATAAAATATATTTTTTAAAAAAGAAAGAAAGAAATAACTTGGAGAAATAGGGAAGGGACATACTCATAAAATGTGCATTTACATCTCACCTCACCGAGCAGAATGGTCTCATGATCCGCATTAATTCAAAGGGAGCCTGAGTCTGCAGTGGATCCACCAAGAGGAGGAGAGCATAGCAAACAGATGTTGGAGGCGTCAGCCTGCAGAGTCTGATGTGTCCTAACTTCACATCTTCGCCAGGAGAACTTTGCGCTGCGCGTTACCTGGAATACATAATTCTGGAAGTGAAACAGCATGCCACAACTCTTAGTGGCTTAACCTGATGGGGCTTTGATTATTGCTCCAAACACCCGACATGGATAGCCTTGGTTAGTGCGCAACCTTCTGCGTGATCTTTCAGGGCCCAGGCCTGCCTCCCAAGGACCCGAGGTCCTGAGGTCCCGGCGGCTCCCTTCCGCTCCTGTCTCTGGCCTGCGGGTGGAAGAGGAAGCAGAGTGTACATTGACTTGGTGGAAGGTGCCTTGGGCTGGGCCCAGGATGGACATACTCTTTCCATTGATACCGTCATGGCCAGGACATAGTTAACAATGGTAACATCCAACTGCCAGTGTCTGTCACTTGCCCCAAAGGAAATATTTTGCTCCAGGTCTGCCCCTCTGTGTGTTTTCACACGTACCCATCGCTGCTTCCCTGCTCTTCTCTCACATGCCCTGCCTTCTTTTATTGTCTCTGAAAATGCTAACTGCTGTCTCCTGGTGAAGACTGCCTTGACTCTAACACCTCCAAGCAGTCACTCCTTCCTTTGAAAATGGGTGTAATGATGATTAAAAGGGAACCTTGGGCTCAGAAAGAACTGCGTTTGAATCACAACACTCACTAGTTTTATAAACTTTCCCAGGTTATTTTAACTCCTATAGAACTTAGATTTCTCATGTTTCAAATCAGGACAATATTAAAGTATAAATTAAATGATATAATGTCCTTAACATAGCACTTAACATATAATAAATGCAAAATAGAGATTATTTTATAATTTTATCTTCTAGATCAGTTACTGTTTGTGTGACTCATTTGTGTGACCCAGTGGTATTTCTTTGCATTATCAAATTTCATCATACAGAAATAATAATTTTTAGGAGATGAAGGTTTTACCTTTATTTCCTATTGATTGCTAATAATGATATGAATAGAAAATACTTTATGGTGAGTTTGAGTCTCAGCTTAAACAATTGCCATTTTGCAGATGGTTTATTAGAAACAGTTAATTTTGCATGGTTTTTGATGTTCACAAAGAAGTTTAAAACTGTATTTTGTTATCTTTCACGGAACTTTACAGATTACATCTGTAAATATTTGCTGATTTATTTAATAAATCATGCCCCAGGCCTGGGGCATGAAAATTAATGCACTGGAGGGGGGTTCCTCAACCTGGCCTGCCCCCTCTCACAGTCTGGGAGCCCTCAGGGGCGGGAGGCGACCCAGTGATCAGGGGAAGGTGATGCCGCATCACACCTCTGCTGCTGCCACTGCCAACAGCGCAAGCCTCGGCTGGCCCTGGTTACCTGAGCCTTGGGCAGCCCTGGGTGGCTGGGGGGATGAGGGGACTGGGGGACTCTGGAGGCAGGTGTGTCGAGTGGCCAGGCCCACCAACAGGGATGAGGGGACTGGGCGCAGCCATATTTGAGGGTGTGGCAGTCAATTAGCATATCCCCTCCTTATTGGCTGTGGGTGCAGCCATCTTTGAGGGTGGGGCAGTCAATTAGCATATCCCCTCCTTATTGGCTGTGGGCACCACCATCTTTGAGGGCATGATAGTCAATTAGCATATCCCCTCCTTATTGGCTGTGGGGGGTCAATTAGCATATTCCCTCTTTATTAAATAGGATACTTATTCCTATATTTAAAATACAATAATTTGAAGCTTTTTCTATCGGATGTTGTCATT
This sequence comes from Myotis myotis, assembly GCF_014108235.1. NCBI lineage: Eukaryota > Metazoa > Chordata > Mammalia > Chiroptera > Vespertilionidae > Myotis > Myotis myotis. The sequence goes on along the minus strand of NW_023416401.1, from coordinate 5,840,986 downwards.
AAATACTAAAAGAACCATTAATAATTATTTGTATAAATTATAAAACCTGAAATTTATCTTTACATAGAACATATAAATTCTAAAAAGATGTTTTCTAGAATTCTATCATTTTCTTAGATTTGTACATATTTACCAATTTTAACTTTTATTATGATGATACCTAACCGAGGAGTTTTTATTTTTATGTAATTTCAATATTTCAAAAGTAATTGAAGGAAACTTACCAACAATGTATTATTATCATGATAAAATTACTTTAAACTCTCCTTTAAAAACATAAATATATAACAGGTATACATAACATGGCAATCTACAAAAGAAAGCAATTTATTAAAATAAATTAGTTTTTGAACAGTAGGAAATTTTTGTTTCATCTGAAAAATAGTGACCCGTGTATTTCTAAAACACTAATTATTCATATCTATAGGTGATCAGACAGATACTGGCTGATACTGGCTGTAGAGAGAGAAAAGCCTTTCTTCCCTCAAAACTCACGAGATTTTGAGTAAATCAGTTATTTTTAGTATGTAAGGAAATCAGGTGATTCTATAAAACCTTTCAGAAAGTTTGCATAAAACATGCTGGTTTTATTTATATATTTTTGGTGTTTTGGTGGTTGTAATGAAAAATGTTAGTTGAATGGAGACTAGTATGAATAACTTCATGCAAAGCTTTGATTGTCTTTCAATATAGTATTTAAATACTGAATATTTCATATGTAGATTTATACATGTATATAGAGACACACAAATATACATATTTAAGTATGTGTGTATATATGTGTATATATATGTATGAATACTTCATTCAAGGTTTTTTATGTTGCTTTACTGCTAACATAACCTCTGTCAAATTTCATCTAATTCTTCTTACTCTCAATAAGTGTAAAATAAATCCCCAATCTTCCAATGGATGTTACTTGTACTTTGCAAAAAAAAAACCCAAAAAAAGTGAGTTCTGTGTTTTCTCATGTAGACGGAGATAAAAACTAATAGATAGTTGACACTCAAAGAATTGAAGAACCGAACTTCAGGAACTAGTATCTCCTGACTGTTTAGAATGTTAGTGTGGCCTAACACTTATATAGCAAGAATTCACTTTTGGTTGATGTAAATGACCATACCTTTATACCTTTTACATAAATTTCCCCATTTGCACTAGGTATTATTATTTCTATATCATAGATGTGCATTTTCAAATACCTTGAGATGAAATGACTTGTGCAAAAGAGCAAATGGCGAGAGAATAGTTTCTAAGTGTGCACCTTGTCCACTTTCTATTGCTCTGTTGACTACAGAGCTGCTCGGCTGTAGCCTTCGGGGAAAGAGCCGTGGGGAGAAGCGCTCGGGACCTGGCCCCTCTAACTGCCCGTGAGATTGTGACTCCCAGGTCTTCTCCTTCTACTTGGCCAGTAGCTACATCTACGATGATAACATTCTTAATTTAGCTTAGAGAGAAACAGGGACGCAGAAACTAAATCCACCCGATTTGCTATGGAAATTGGTGTTCTAAAGTAGAAAGCACATAGCCATGGAGAAGGAAGTCTAGTAAATTAGTTGATGCCTGGAAATAATTGCTTTTCCAGATGGGCTTATAATGGATTTATGAAGTATGACTAGAACGTAAAACAACGTTACCTAGTTAAAAGATGGAAAGATTTTGAATCTTTGTTTACATCGAACAAATACCTGTTCAAATAGGTGAGGTTCTCTTCAATAAATGGAGTTTACAATGATGTGAATCACACTAATGCTAAAATGAAAGTTTACATTAGTATTAATATTAACCTACTTAAGGGTAGCCCTTTTTAAATTTTAATATGTTTTTATTTATTTCACAAAGGTAGGGAGAGGGAGAGAGAGATAGAAACATCAATGATGAGAGAGAATCATTGATTGGCTGCCTCGTGCACACCCCCTACGGGGGATCAAGCCCGAAACTAGGGCATGTGCGCTGTACGGGAATCGAACCTTGGCCTCCTGGATCATGGGTCGAAGCTCAACCACTGAGCAACACCAGCCAGGCTAGCCCTTTTGATTTAATTCCTTATAATATCATTTGTTTGACCTAAGTCTGTATTTTTATGAAAAAGTTAAATTTGTAGAAATTATCCTGAGCATTAAGTAGCATAGAATCTGACACCAGCTGCTTCATAAATATTAGAAGGAGGATTGAAGAGAGAAAGGAAGAAGGGAGGAAATGAAGGAAGGAGGGAGGGAGAGAAAACAAAGAGGGAAGGAAAGAAGAGAGGGAGGAGAAACAACGGGATGTTTTAGTTGTCTCTAACATAGTATTCAAAAACAAACATCTTGTTTGGAAGTCAGTGGTCATTTTCTTTAAAGTCAGCTTTGAAAATGTAACCCCTATGTATGGATAGAATAAACTATAGTTACATGTTTCAGTAGCTAGTAGCTAACATTGTGTAGCTACCATTAATATTTTTCAATCGCATTCAAATGTTCTGATCATCATTAGAGAATTTCTCAAAACATTTGAGATAATTAAGGGTGCAGGCTTATAATTACTGTTTTAAAAAATGCCATTTGTAAATAGGCACAAGTTGAGACAGGTCTGAGATCTAAGCAGATGTTGGACACGATCTCTCAGAACAACCTTTTTCAATTATCCTAACTCGTATTATGAACTTTCACAAAACATACAAAAGGAACTCCCTAATAACTGTTAGGAATATGTTCCCTGTATATGTATGTAGAATTTAAATAAAAAGAAAGGGTAGATCTACATGTTCTAAAAAGACTGTTCCTACAGACCTGTCATTATTATAAAATCCTTAATTATAACTTATCTCTTAGATGCAAACTTCAATTCATAAGTTTCTAGCATTTCATATATATTCTTTAGTTTTTTTTCTGTTCCTGTACAATTGCATGCAGAGTTGGTTGACTCACATTTAACAAGCATCTAAACGGAGGCAAAATCATCACCATTTCAGCACACTAATCAATTTAATTTTTGCCTCCATCAGGTGAATTACTTTTTCAAGAAGGGTATCTCAAACTTTTGAAGCTTTTGAGATATCTTATACCTTACTTATTTTTTATTTAAATAGCATCAAGTTACTAAGCTTTTGATCTTTATAAGAAAACATCTCAATTTGAGATAATTAAGGATGTAAACTTTTTGCCATTCATACAGAGGCACACATTGAAATAGACCCGAAGTGGTGTGGCTTCTCAGGCCCTAGGATTAGAGGTCCAAAGAGCAGGAGAGGCACCCATATTACTCACATGAGCAAGTTGGGCATGCTCTTAATAACCTCTCCAATCACCAAAATATTTAAAATGTGTAGAATAATAACAGACATCTCACATGCTTGTTGTGAAATTTGATTTTTAAAGTATTTAGCCCTGTCCAGTGTGTCTCAGTTGGTTGAGCACCATCCCATGCACCAGGAGGTCCCTGGTTCAATTCCAGGTCAAAGTCTGGGTTGAGGCCTAGATCCCCAGTGGAGGGCGTGCAGGAGGCAGCCAATCAATCAGTGTTTCTCTCTCATCATTGATGTTTCTCTCTCTCTCTCCCTCTCTCTTCCGTTCTCCCTAAGATCAATAAAACCATATTAAAATATGTTTTCAACTTAGAAAAGAAAGGGAAAGTATATATCACAACAGGCCCTAAGAAATAGTATGTTTACAAGTCAGCAAAGCTATTTCTTTTCTATAAAATCTAGAGGGTACTAAGATTTAGGGGTAATCGATTTACTCATTTTCTCTTAAATCTAGTTCCATTCCTCAATTTGAACTAGAATCAGAAAAAAATATAAGCGTCCTCATAAATCCTATTCAGGGGTTAATAGTTTGGCATATATTGGATTCTATGATGACATACAAATTCATTGTATCAGAATTTAAAATAGATTTCTGTTTTCTCAACTAATTGTCACAGATGTCTTCAATGACATTTCAACAGTTCACATGAAATCAAATCTGGACTCTTCTCTCTGCATTTCCTATAACAACAAAACCCCTTTCTTCTTAGTGCCTTTGAGATTTATTCATGTAACTCCCATTAGAGTTAATTGGAGTTACTAACATAAATTCGCTTGCTCCAAATAGAGAATAGGTTTCTTTAATGTTGTTTTTATTTTTTAATAAGGTTAAGCTTAAAAAAGAATCTTGTATACAATTGTATCTTTTGCTTTGGGAAATTAAAATGCCTTTAACAACTCTTAGGGTTAGGGAATGGAAATCTGTTGCAAACTTTTCTTTCTTGTTTTAATTCTGCTGCATTATTACATCATCCTTACAAATTACATTGGTAATGAAACAAACAGGACACTGAACTATAAAAGCGTTTTTCCAGCAAGCTGCCACTGTTTGTGTACTATTTGTAGTTTTATTTGTGGAATTACTCTGTTAATGGTATATTATCAACACTATTTAGAAAAATTGTATTTGCTATTCCTAACAACAAGGAGAAAGAAATAGATACTATTTATTGAAAGAAAAAGGGAAAATACAGTTCTCAAACTGAATGAAAAGCTCACACTTCTTTTTTCTATGAATGCTGCTTTTAAATAAATTATCCTTTTCTATTATCTATTTATGTGTGATTGTTAATATATAATAGTCATCTTGACTATGGATAAATTTATATGTGCAGATAGTCTTCAATTGTTTTAAATATTTGAAACCGTTTTTAGTACCTGATACAAGTTTAATTTTTACAGTGGTTCTCAACCTTCTGGCCCTTTAAATACAGTTCCTCATGTTGTGACCCAACCATAAAATTATTTTCATTGCTACTTCATAACTGTAATGTTGCTATTGTTGTGAATCGTAATGTAAATATCTGATATGCAGGATGGTCTTAGGCGACCCCTGTGAAAGGGTCGTTCGACCGCCAAATGGGTTGCAACCCACAGGTTGAGAACCATTGGACTAAAATAAAAGACACCTTAAGAAAGAGATGCTTTTCAATTAAAATAAAAAAGATTAATTAATAAACCAGTGAACTTGCTTTTCACAGTGTATCCTCTCTTCCAGGTTATAGAAAGACATTCCTCTGTCAAACACAATTCTTGAAAAGTTGTCTATAACTCAAACATTCCAAATAGGATGTATAGCAAATTACTTTTACTTTAAATTTTCTATCTTTTTTTGTTTTGAAAAGTTTCCACAGGAAACAGATTATGTTTATAATTCTAAGATAATTATATTATCCTATATGATCATCAAGTGCCGGGAGCCGGTCCATGCTTGCTGTTTCAAGGGACCTGGCATATATGGCATACTGTTCTTAATATGTTTGCTCACCTTCTTGGCACTATGTGTTTTAACCAAGGTCTCTGAGAAAGGTTGTTTCCCCAGGTAGGGATTTTCCCCTGAAGTTAGGGAGGGAATAAAACCTCTTAACTAAGTGCCAGGCGGGTAATTAATCACTTTAACTATGAACAATCATGCTTAAGCTACATAATCTTTACTCCCTGGAAGGGAGATAAGAAATGCCCTAACCTTTGGAATAGAGATTGATAGGATTGGAATCAACTGGTATAAATACAGATGTAATGAGACAGAACTTAGAAGACAGAACTTAGAAGACAGAACCAAGAGAGACAGAACCTACACACAGAACCTACACACAGAACCTACACAGAACCTAGAGACAGAAGAACTTCGCTGGAGAGAACATGGCAAAAGATTCTGGACAGAAACTGGCCACAGAACCTAGAGACAGAACCTAGCGAGAGAACCTGGCTGAAGAACCTAGAGACAGAACCTGGCTACAGAACCTGGATAGAACATGGCAAGAGAACCTGACTAGAACCTGGTGACTGAACCTGGCTAGAGAACCTGGACAGAACTTAGCGAGGGAACATGGCTACAGAACCTGGCTGGAGAACCTGGAGAACCTGGCTGGAGAATCTAGCAAGAGAACATGGACACAGAACCTGGCTGGAGATCCTGACCAGAACTTCGCTGGAGATCCTAACCAGAACTTGGCTAGAGATCCTGGATAGGCTGCTGATCAACTGAACGCTGTCTCCGTGTCATTCCTTCTTCGCTGACTCCATCCACACCTTTGGGGACCCCTGGACCTGCTGGGGTTGGACCCCAGCAATCAAGGATATACTTCTAATAAAAATTAATATCCCACTTTAATTTTGAAATTATTACTTTATTCCTCTGAAATTTGTAACTTTCGTAACTTTCTTTAAACATGATTTTTTCCCCCAGTTTTTTCTTTTGATGGCTTCAAAACTGACAAGCCTTCAAATATTTTTAAATAGAACTTGTTTTCTAGTGGGTGAAGTTATATTTGAAAGAAATTATGTTAGTGCAATTTAACTGTACTGCATTATAGAAGACTGATTTAATACAGGCATAAAGCTGAGAGACCCTACAGTAATCGATATTTTAAATGACCTTTACAACTTTCTCTTGAATATTTTCAGATAGAAAATTAATCATTATGAATTCGATCATTAAAACTCCATTCAATAAAACATCAATGGGATAATTTGGAAATATGGCCGCCATTAGCTCAGAGCTCTGCATTCAACTTCTTTCATAATAGACAGATTTTAATTTCGTCTATCACAGAATGGAGCACGCTGAAGTGGGAATGAAAGAAGCAGCCTTCCCACAAGCATTCCTCATCCCAGCTGAATCAATGTTGAATAAATATTTAAACAAATTTAGCTTCAAATTGCTGGCAGCCAGAGCCAGGGAAAGTTTTGATGAATCGTGTAATTATTTTTTGTCCAATGAAAAGCACACAATTCATCTAGGAAATGGCTTCAAAGGGGAACAAATATTAACCTGCCCAGGACACCCATGTGTCCAATCTGAAGCCCATAAGAGGAAGTTAATATATTTATTGCAAGTAGAATTTTTTTTTTTTTTAGAAATGATCCAACTAAAGTATTTGCATTAGTCCCATCCACAGTTATTAATTAACATGCCTTATTTTATTAGTCTTAATTTCCTTATATTCTATGCAGAGAGAATGCCTGTTGAGGCATAAGAATACCATAGTTATAAATATGAGCTTTGCAACCGGACATTCCCAGTTTTTAATTCTGAAAATTTAATCCTGGGAATTTGATTTATCTTTCTAAGGCTCATTTTCCTCATCAGTAAAATGGGTATACCAATACTACATATTCAAGAATTTTTTGTGTGAGGATTAAAGTATATAATGATTTAGTACAGTGCCTAGCACATAAGGTTACAATAAAATGGTGGCAATTTAAAAAAATTTTTTGCTTAAAACAAACGTCTAAAATGCTCTACATACATAGTATCCTAAGAAAATTAAAATATTGCAATGGTTAAAAGATAGAGTATGTTCCAAAAGTTATAGTCTGCTATATTTTGACATTTTAAATTATTTACTCTTACCACTCTTATAAAATCTACTTTAACTTTTTCTTTTAATCCATCAGTTCTCCTTCTTCAGTAAAATGGGTATACCAATACTACATATTCAAGAATTTTTTGTGTGAGGATTAAAGTATATAATGATTTAGTACAGTGCCTAGCACATAAGGTTACAATAAAATGGTGGCAATTTAAAAAAATTTTTTGCTTAAAACAAACGTCTAAAATGCTCTACATACATAGTATCCTAAGAAAATTAAAATATTGCAATGGTTAAAAGATAGAGTATGTTCCAAAAGTTATAGTCTGCTATATTTTGACATTTTAAATTATTTACTCTTACCACTCTTATAAAATCTACTTTAACTTTTTCTTTTAATCCATCAGTTCTCCTTCTTTAATAATAACTATACACTTAAGTTTACAACTATTTTAATACTTTAGTCTAAAATGAAATTCAGGTATGCTATTGAGTTAAATATGACACTGGCAAAGAGTAATAATATGAAGGCATAAAGCACTTCTCTTTGAGTTAAATCACATATTCAGTCCAGAATTTAATTTCTTCATGTACTTGCAAATAGCTAAAATGTCAAGAAGGACATTGTTTTAAAGTTTATATTATGACATATTATGAACTTATTTATATTATCAGTTGCCTATAAAATAATCTCTAATGCAGCGTAAGGAATGAAATAGCCTACATAAACTAAAATTTCTAAAATTCCTGGAGAAAGACTTTGAAATTTAGTGTTTCAAATCAGTTTTTGGTTTCATCTTTACAATTATAGCAAACACCCGTAAGAAAAATACATTATAGTTCACAGTGATATATAGGCAGCAAACCATCGTGTAAGTCTATAGACAAAATTGAGGAAACGAAATCCAAATTCTTCACTATTTTATGCTAGAACATTATTATATGAAAATCTTCTAATGGGGCTGTATCCGAGTTGTAGCATTAACAGATGGGATCCTGTGGGGTTCCACATTTTTAGTTATTTAGGACTTTAGTAAACAGTGATTTTATCCAGTATGTGATTGGAACAGATGTGATCTTATCAGGGTTCCACTTTTTTTCAAGGGTATAAAATTGCCATGATTTGCTGTACGGTGCCGGAGTTCACTTTCTGTGGTGTTAGAACCAGAGTCCTCTTTAGCCAGAATTTGCCCTTGGGTTCTAAAGCCTCATAATAGGGAGTTAATGTTTTATTCTCTATTAATCCCATTAAATCCTTTTAATATTAGAGCATGTGTTGCTTTATAGCATTAACTAGTGTCTTGCACTCAACAGTATTTTCACAGTTTATGACACTGCTTAGGGCATTAACAAACAGCTGTTTGAATTAAATGAGCAGTTAAGGACCCTGTTCATTAACTCAAAAGTTTCATGTATTTTTAATTTCTTAAATCTAATGGTATCATCACCCTCCAAGAAATCTATCTTTGATTATAATTTGCTCTGGCCACTATCGGTGATGGGGGAAAGTATGATTGTTTTCGAATATGAGTCCTATCCGGTGGATATCTCTAATGAATCTTAACTATCTCATAACAGTTTCCTTCGTATGGGATATAAAACTTTAAAAGTTGTTTACGACAGTTGTGTTAAGATTTTCTCCAATTTTGGTTACTGATGACTTCATTTAGCTAATGTAAAGAGGCAGTTGGAACAGAATTATTTGCATTTGAAGTGGTGCAATCAGAGGTTTGTGACTGACTCATTTACAAAAAAAAAAAGAAATTGTATTTGGACAGTGACAGATTATGTGATGCATCCCTGGTGCAGAGCAAAGCACTAGTCACTGATTTTCTCTGCATGGAGGGCCCATGGCTTCCAGTGCTTAGTCCGACCACGGCCATGGGCATTTTGATTCAGTAGTTCGAAGCGAAGTAATTAAATGAAAGGGCAGTTTTGAATTAATGCATCTGGTATTCTAAATAAGGTAGATGACGACGGCATTTTGATTCATTCCTATTCCTAGCGATGCCCACCTCATTCAGAGCCTTCTGTTTAGTAGTCACTCAGTATTTGGGTGTGAATGATTGGATACTTACATTAAGAAATGCTTACCTGTTGGGTAAAACTCACCTAGGTTTCCCACAAATCATTGTATAATTTAACCTTCAGTTCTTTAAACTTTCTCTATAGCAGTGGTTCTCAACCTTCCTAATGCCGCAACCCTTTAATACAGTTCCTCATGTTGTGGTGACCCCCAATTTCATTGTTACAAATTGAACATAATTAAAGCATAGTGATTAATCATAAAAACAATATGTAATTATATATGTGCTTTCCGATGGTCTTAGGCGACCCCTGTGAAAGGGTCTTTCGACCCCCAAAGGGGTCGCGACCCACAGGTTGAGAACCGCTTCTCTATAGGGTCTGTGGATCTTTGATAGATGAATTCAGTTCATAAATATTTACTAAGTTATTAGAAAGCATTATAAAAATAAAAGTGGGACATATGATTTTACTATTTTAATTGTCTTTGTGTTTCTCAAATGTCAAGATCAACTGTCTTAAAGGCTAGATGAGATGTTGTGTGTGTACTAATGGGAAGGAAAGGAGTAAGTTAATAAGGATGGTTTGCTAAGCCCTAGCCAGTTTCGCTCAGTGGATTGAGCACGGGTCTATGGATTGAAAGGTCCCAGGTTCAATTCCAGTCAAGGGCACATGCCTAGGTTGCAGGCTCGATCCCCAGTGTGGGGCGTGCAGGAGGCAGCTGATCAGTGATTCTCTCCCATCATTGATGTTTCTATCTCTCCCTCTCCCTTCCTCTCTGAAATCAACACACACACACACACACACACACACACACACACACACACACACATACACACACATACACACACATACGCACACACACATATACACATATATACACACACACACACATATATATACATATATATATAAAAGAATGGTTTGCTAAGAGAAGCAGAACACTGTCTTTTCCTGTTAATTCTGAGAAACGAAACCCACATTCCTCTCACCTTAAGTTTGGGACAGACACAAGAGGAGCTCGAGTCCAGAGCTGGGAGTTTTGCTAACGCAGTCTGAGTTGGCTCGGAATCCATAATTATTTTCATCCACGCTGGAGGTTGTAGGGCACCTTTTCAGAGTGCCCTTCGCTGTCTCCCTCTGCCTCAGGGTATCTCTGGGGGCATGAGCTAGGTCCCTCGTCCATCCCCCATGACTGAGGGCCGGTCAGGTAACATGTGAAACAGGTGGAGGGTTAGGGGGCATCCTCCCCGACCTCATCAGCGATTTCACTTTTCTCTCCACCATGAAAAATGCGAAGTAACCAGTTAAAAGTATCAGGTGATTGTGGGGATGTGGTCTTTAAGAGTAACATCTAGAAATGCTTCTGAACTGTAACAGACAGCACACGTTTAAGCCCGAACCTCTCACACTGCTCAGATTGCTGCCGCTCATAGTGTCGCTGAGAGACGGGTCTCCATTCATATTTAAAGAGTCCACAGAGAATCCGTATACTCAGAAGAATGAATGTCCAGGAGTATTGTTTTTTAAACAACTGAAAAAAATTTCAACATGTAGAGGTAAAGAAATCTAAAATTAAAACAACTTTACTGTATTACATGTATTCATGATGTAATAATTTGATATATACTAAACATATATCAAATAGATACACGAAATGCTTTGTATATGCATATGCAGTGCCTAGAAGGAGCATTTACTTGTTGATATTCTGATTTTCTGTGAGCACTATCTGGACTCCATCCATCCACCTCACAGCCCCCACCCAACCAAGCTGCCAGTGTCCTCGGTGTGAACTACGCCATTGGGCACTAACTGGTCCTAATTGGTCACCGCCCATACTTGTCTGCTGTGGCCCTGGAGCTGTTCCTGGCAGAGCAGTCGGGATTGACCTTAAGTAAAAAAACACAAACAACAAACAAAACCCCTCCTCTCTCATCCTTCCTTGCTGAACTTACTCCCATGGCTTTCTTGGGCTCCAGATGGCGTGGAATCTACAACTCTCACCGTGGCCTGTCCGACCCAACCACCGCCCACCTCCCCGCCCAAACCTGAGGCCATCATCCACCTAGTTCACTGGGCTCATTCAGCTTCTTTTTGCTCCTCAGTTGCTTCAGGCTCTGACCATTTACACAGGCCACCCCCCCCCATCCCCCCACCCCGCCCGCCAGCTCAGCCTCGGGTCTCTGTCACGTGCTCAGAGAAACCTTTAGAAGCTTCTGGTCCAAAGCAGGTGCCTCTCCTCAGGTCCCTGTCGCTCCTTCTCCCTCTCCTCCATAGCACTTACTGCCGTGCCAACCACATAACTATTTGAGTAATTTATTTTTATTTCCCCCCCACTGGGGGTAAGATCTATTTTCTTCACCACTGGATAACCGGCACCTAGCAGCCAGAGGGAGCACTCAATACGTGTTTTCAAATAAATGGATGTACTCTGCAGTTTTCTTTAACTCAAGGAAAGATTTTGCACCACTTAATTTTCTGACAAATGATCGGGCACATCTGGAGTAGTTTAGGAATTTTGTAAGATTATAGTTAACATTCTATTATTATTGTTAAACTAGCCTTTCAAGCCACTTAAGTAGCTGGTAATTGGTCTGTCTTCTTCGAGAAATCTGGTATTTATTTAAAAATTGGCTTGGCTGGATCCGATGCTGTTTTATCCTTTATTGCAAATTTCCTCCTATGTCGGAACTCATAGCTCTGTACTGGCCTGAGGGGCATTCTCTTTTGCATGATGCAGGGCGAAAGGAGAGGTTGCGGGGACTCTGTAGGTGACAAACAGGATGAGGAATGGAGGCCTGCCAGGTGGGGAGCTTAAACTGGGAAATAGATGCCCATCATCGTGCGAGGCATTGACAAGACCAGGAACAGACATTGGGGGATAGGGGAGGCTAGGGGACTGTCTAGGGCGGGGGGATAAAATGGACACATATGTAATACCCTTTGTAATACTTTAAGCAAAAAATAAAAATAAATAAATAAATAAAATAAAACCCTGGCCACGGTCCTGCCCATCAGCCGGCACAGCGTGGAGGCCCACCAGCAGTCAGCCCCAGGGAAGCGGACTGTGAGGCCTGACCTGAGGCGCCGGGGGAGGGGTCAGCGGCCCGCATCTGAAGCTGGCAGGTCCTGACCCAGCGCCAGTGCTCGCGGCCATCCTGCCTTACTGTCTTACCTATTGGCAGGAAGCTTTGGATGCATAAATATTTAGTGCACTCTGTTGATGTTTTGATGATAAGCTAGCAGATTCTGACACCCTGTGTGGAGAAAAGCAAATAATAGGTCAGTTGTGTAACCTTCCATCCACTTGAGGAAAATGTTCTTTTGAAAGTGTTTTGAATGATCGGTCCTTTCAGATACAGCTTTCAATGAGTCGCCCCTGCCAAAAGTTAAACCGAATGAAAAAAAGATACACCTTAGATCTGTAAGAGAAGAGAGTGGAAAGGGAAAAGCTGGAAAGCAATGGACCTAAAGTTAGTGATAACTATAGATGTTCTTGAAACACTAACTTCGGAAACCGGAAACAAGAATTGAGGAGCCCCTTGGGGAAGATGGTGGTGCCCGCTGCCTCCATGGACCCCACAGTGGTAGGAAGTGTAAACACTCCTCTCCCTGCTCCCTTACCCCTCCGGCTGGGGAACGAGACCCCGAAGCCGGCCACAGGGCGCCGCAGCCGCCACAGGCTGGCATTTGTTATCCATGAGATGCCGCTGAACTGTTGTTCCAAGGCTGTTGCTGTAAAACCAGAGCGCGGTGTAGTTTGTTGGAGGTTAGCCGCACTTGTTAATTTGATCAAGGCTGGAGTTTACGGAGGATAAAGTAAACAATGCAAACTGCAGACACCATCAGTTTCCTATGGGCAGTGAAGTGTAGTCTGTTCCATTTACACTTCACAACAACATCTGATGGGCTTTGTCAGTGCGGCACAGAGTAATTAAACCTGAAATCAATAGCAGGCATTTGTCATGTTTACAGCCGCTCTTTCTGCTGGGTTAAACTCATCAGTTTAGTGCCGTTCTGTTTTACTGCGGGGACACGCTCCATTATTTCCTCAGGTACAGTTGAGATATTCAGTTACATGCCCAATAGTTTGAATACGACATTAAGATTAAAAGGGACAGGCAAATGGACAGTTTTTGTAATTTATTTGCTGACTTTCTTAACCATTGTGTGGGATTCCCATCTCCTTCAACCTTTTTTTACGAAAGCCTTTGTGGCCTGAGATAATATATTCCCTCAGCTCCCAAACTGGCAAAGCCTCATCTCAAATCTGATAGAATTTGACACCAACCGTAACTGTACCCAAGAATGGCTGACATGTGTTTATTTGGAGAGTGAAGAATGTCTAAGATTCACAGTTGCTTCCTTATTTGAAGGAAATTGTTCTTATGTTTATTAAGGATTATTCTGAAATTTTCTTGTAGGTCAGCTTTTAAAATCTCTATCCTTCAGATTTTTATACCTTTTGCTATTTTCTCTATTTCTTAATTTTCTAAATGATTTAAAACAACTTTGGCTAGAGCATGTTGGTTTTTACAGGAAGAGTTTGCAGTTACTGGGTAAACTTGAATTCGACACACATATCTGAAGGAAGCTGAAAAGCATGCCCTGTTAGAGTATTTCAGTCCCACATTTTATGCAAATAAATGTAAGCATCTTATCTCTCCATAGAGCATTTTTGACTTGGTACACCCAAGCAAAGAGGACGCTTGTAAGACTGAATAATCTAAATTAGTTGGTTATATATAAAACCATTGTACTTTTATGCTTTTACATTAATGTTTTTAAATATTTCAATAGAGCACTCTCCTTCTCAAATGTTTTTATTGAAATTATATCCAAGTGCACTGATTACCTATTGTATGCTAACTTTGAAAAAAATCATGAAACTCATCCTATATAATAAAAGCCTAATATGCAAATTGTCCCCTTGGGTGGTTGTTCCACTGGGAGTTCAACTGGGAGACCAGGAGTTAGGCCGCTGGCTATGAAGTGCACTGACAACCAGGGGGCGGTGTAGAACATGGCGGGTGTCAGGGATGTGTCCCTGGCAGCTGGTGGCAATGGAGGCACTGCTGGCCTGATGGGCCTCCAGGAGAGCAGGACCATGGCGGGATGGTGGAGCAGGAGAGCAGGTGGCGCCAGGCCAAGGCGGTGCGAGTGGGGGCCAATAGGCCCGCGATGGCCCCCACAGATAAGGGGGGGTAGGAGGGGGCTGCCACCTGGCTCCCAGGTGCTGAGGGAGCCGGGTTGGGGGTGAGGAGGTGAGGAGGAGGGGCAGCCCTGACCAATCACCCTGCAGATGGGGCCACCTGGGCTGGGACCGAGAACTGGGGGTGGGTGGCGGTGACCAACCTCCTGCAGCACCTGCCCAAGTGAGGGCTGCGACCTCTTGCCAGCTACCTGGGGGTGGGGGTGAAGGGGACAGAGGTGCGGTGAGAATGCGGGGTGTCTGTCCAGCTTGTTCTCACTCTGCCTGCTACCCTCCCCCGGGAGCCAGGGCTCACGCCCCCAGGGAAGTCCCTGCGCTCAGGTGCTGAGCACCCGCACCCATGCCTGCCCCGCACCCATGCGGCCTCTTCTGGGCAAGATGGGCTGCAGCCACCAGGACTGAAGGGCCGGTCAGGCTCCCCTGGGTTCATGCAGGAGCCGATCTGCGAGGCCGGCCAGGGAGAGCGCGCTGCCCACCCGACTTCCGTGCGGTGCTGCCTGGAGGCCGAGGCCCATGCTGTGCCCTGGCCTGCAGCATCCGGCCACACTCACCGCATCTCTGCATGGGGACTAGGGCGCTGTGACTTAGGCAGAGGGGGGCACGCGGGGGCCCAGGTGCTGCCCAGGCCCCTGAGGTCTGCTGGGACCTGCCCTTCCACTCCAGATGCTCGCGCTTCGATCACGGGCCAGGCCTAGGGACCCAGCCGAGCACGTGCACCAGGCCTCTAGTTTTGCTCTACTTAGCTTGACCTTTGGACAATATAATCATAACTAATTGATACTTGGATTAGATAGCAAACTGTCCATTTGCCTGTCCCTTTTAATCTTAATGTCGTATTCAAACTATTGGGCATGTAACTGAATATTTAAGCAACTTAAATCTGGTAACTCAAGTTTCTTTTTTTTATTAAAAGTTTTTAATGTTGACATTATTGCAGATGCTCCCTCCCCACCTCCCCATTGCCCACCTCATCCTACCCCCAGGTCCCCCTCCCTTGGCCTTCATTAACTATTGTCCATGTCCATGGGATATGTATATATGCTCTTTAATTAATCCCTTCACCGTCTTTATCCGGTCACCACCACCCCTCTCCCTTCAGGCACCCAGCCAGTCTGTTTCCTGTGTCCGTGGGTAACTCAGGTTTCTATATGCCAAATTATCCTATGGCGGGATGGTGGAGCAGGAGAGCAGGTGGCGCCAGGCCAAGGCGGTGTGAGTGGGGGCCAATAGCCCCGCGAAGTTCTAATCATTTAAATTATGTGGTACTCCAAATTCTTTTAGGAATCCATATTTTGGGGAAACATAGTAACTAAAACATCTGTGATATTAATCACAGAAGTCTAACATTTAGGCAATTATTACATGTTATTTTCAAACATTACTGTGTAGCATTTCATTCAAGGATCTGTACATGGGGCAGAGTTTAGGAGTCAATATTTTTGTCTCTAGGTAGGACATGGAATCTCCTCGAGACCCTATTCATGTAATTTCTAGGTCTTGGCTATTTTTGTCATATACGTTAGTAATCCTACTAACATTATGGGCACAACCTCTGTCTCCCATGTAGAGCCTTGTATTGTGTCATAATTTAACAATTTCATCATTCACACATCTCAAAAGAGGGAATGAACCTGCTAAGTCCTTGTCCCAGTCAGCTACTCCCTAATGCCTTTAAAAAATTAATATACTTTCCCCAGCATTTTTAGTTCAGATTTTTGAGAAACACATCAACTTTGCTAGGGATCCTATCTGTTACCAAAGATTTTGAGTGAGAACTGAATTAAAATTCTGTACAGATATAGCCATCCAAAGGATAACACCTCCTGGGTATAATGTTGATAATTATTTGGAAAGTTTTGTTCTAATCATAAAAATTAGTGTAAATCACATTGACTTTGCTTTACTTAAGTCTTCTTGTTATACCCTATGCATTTAGAGCTCATTTTCTAAGACCAGGATACTTATTCTAGGTCACAGAGCATCTGGTTCTGCTAAGTCAAACCTTAGCATGTGCTCTTCGTTCTTTGTGTTCCAATAACCTAAAATGCAGGGTATTTCCACTGACCACGCCTACGAGAAACTTAATTAAGAAGGTGATAGATTGCTCCAAGGACTGTTTCATAGTACATTGAAACTCACCTGGAAGAAGACCGTAAAGTCACCTGAAAATGACCTGAGAATAATAACATAATTAGGCCTGTTAAAGAGCCAAGCATATGCTGGGTATTAGCCGAAGTCCCTCAGAGAAGGTCCACTCAACTTTTCTGGGTCAATAACAGACCCTAGAAATGAGTTAAGTCTAGAAATTAAATCCAAGGCTAGTGGCCTTGTTGCTCATTTATTGTCCATGGCTGTTAGCTTTCAATTCCTCAGAAGAATATGGTCTCACCTATGAGGAGGCTGTCTTTGTGTAGCTACTTTAGGTGGGAGCGCAGGAGATTATCTCTGCATGTTCTTACTTTCACATAGATGATCTAATTTTACTAACACAGCATTGTGTATGCTATGAAGGCAAAATAAACATGAAATGTAATGAAAAATCATGAAAATTCCGCACCAGTAATTTCAAGGTTGTCATATCTTTCCTCTCCCCACAAGGTCAGATATCACTGTTTTGGGGCTGAAATTGTGAACTCCAGGGCTTTAGTTAATCAATATAAAGTGTTCTTCAGAAGCTCACACCCGTGTCAGAGACCTTTTCCTAATTCCGATGGACTTTCATTTCAGTAGTTCCCTGGGAGCAGAGCAGAAGGAACGATGCAGGCATTCTTAGCCTAAATGGCGAAATCTGTGCAGTCCTTTAGAATATACAGGATACTTTTGTATTTTTCTCATCCGATGCTCACAACTCTGCAATGTAAGCCCTTAAAGTATAGAAGAGGTAAGTGAAGCTTTGCCGGTGATATTCCCAGGATGATGATGCCTTTAGTAGCCATGACTAGTCTCTAACCTGTTTTGAATCTGTGATTGCTACAGTAGCTTGCTACATTTCCAGAAAGCCTCGGGAGGGCAGGTTTATAAGATGGCCCCTGTATTAGCTGGATTTCAAACACAAAAGTAGGATCGGGCTGTCTGTGTCTGCATCTAGATCTGTCATCTACCTGCCTCCGTATCTGTGTATTCATTCATTGGCTTAGGCTACTGTGGGGACTAGCTAAGTAAACCCAAAATTTGTAGGGCAGGTCCTTGTAAAGGATAAATTGCAGGTGGGCTGGAGCCCAAGGGCACAGACTGAAGCTGTTAGAATTTCACAGGTAGAATTTCTTCCCTCCAGCTGTTTCTGTATCTGTCTGCCACTCCCCACTTCACCGCCTGGAAAGCCTCGCCCCGCTTCCAAATCCTTCCAATGATTAAGTCAGACTTGCCCAGATTATCTAGGATTATTGCCTTCCTTAAATCAGCTGATTAAAGGATTTAATCACATCTGCAGCAGCCTTTCACAGCAACACCTAGATTAGTGTCTGATTGATTAACTGGGGGATGAAAGCTGGCCAAGTTGACACATCAGAAAAGCCATCGTAGTCCACCCGATGTCAACTAGGCACCCAACATATCTCCTCGGACCATTCTTAATCTCCAAATAAAGACGAAAATAAAGTCAAATTTCTACCTATAATGATGCAACTCTCCTGCATGCATCTGAAAACATGCTAACACTTTCCGCAGAAGAGGATGCAAGGCCCTGGGGGGGTGTCCCTCTTCTCTTTTGATACCTGAAACTAGAATCCTGGGATAAGAGAGTTATCTATCAGTTATATGATTGCAGCAGTTCTCAACCTGTGGGTTGCGACCCCTTTGGGGGTCGAACGACCCTTTCACAGGGGTTGCCTAAATACATCCTGCATATCAGATATTTACATTATGATTCATAACAGTAGCAAAATTACAGTTATGAAGTAGCAATGAAAATAATTTTATGGTTGGGGGTTACCACAACATGAGGAACTGTATTAAAGGGTCTCCGCATTAGGAAGGTTGAGAACCACTGGATTAGAGGGTAAGAGAGGGGAGAACCCAAAAAATATTTGGGATATATGGGACACACATATATCAAAATAAGGAGGACATGCTCATAACTACCGCAGTCTGTTTCTGCAGCTGGCCATGTGGTCACAGACAGTATTTATAGCTGTCTTCTTCCACTGCCCACTTCATATTCTTTTGTCATCAAGTAACTCAGCTGGCCATGGTTTTTTGCCTGTTGGGTTGATCCAAACCTTAATTCCTGAAGACTGGGCCATTAACAGTCCTCCCTGAATTAGGTTGTGATAATTTTCGATTGATTTTAATCATAAGATGTGGGAGTAGTAAGAGATGATGCCTAGAACATTGACTGTATTTCAGACATGCATTTCGTTACTCCCATTGTGTAGTAGCAAGACAGTTTCCCTTTCTCCATCGGAATAAGTCACCCAGACAGAACAGCAATCCCCATGTTTGTTTGTTAATTTAGAGGAGTCCGTGGTCTGGGAAAATCTCAGCTTCCAGTTCAGTGGAATAATTGCTGTGTTCACTGGTGGAAGGCCTTTTCTTTAGATCTAAAAACCTCTGGATGAGCAGACCTAAGGCCTGGAGATGGGAAACAGAACTTCTGCTAGTGGAACATTAGGGACAGCAGAGAGTGGAGCCACTTCCATTTTCACCCCTTGACTCATGCACCTGACAAAGGAAGAAATAGCACCATATGTTGGATGCTGATTAAGATCAGCTACTACATCTTGGAGGACATTGCCTCAGACCCACAAGGCATTAGTATTATAAAGAAAGACTGGGAGAAGCAGTTAAACTTGAATATTTTTATGGATTGATATAGAGTTAATAGTGATGTGGAAACATGAGAGGTCAAAGAGTGTGCGATAACACAGGAAACTGAGGGAAACGTAGCAAGGCCTGTTCAGAATTTTCTCAGTATCTCTTGTCTTCGGAGATGAGGGTGCTCCTTTACTCTGGGTATGTGGTTCTGCTTTCCTGATTGAACTTGAGATTTTCACCACCTGCTATATGACACATAGCTTCTCCCAGTTACTCCATTAACAGCAGTCTAAGTGCTGCCATGAAGGGATTTTTCAGCTGTAATTAAGGTCCCAAATCAGGTGATTGTAAGAAAAGGAGATTAATCTGGTCTAACCTAATTAGGTGAGCCCTTACAAGGGACTGGGCTTTTCCTGGGAAAGGAGATTTGAAGTGTAGGAAGGGTTTTGATGGGAGATTCTTGGTTGCTGGCTTGAAACTGGAGTGGGCTGAATGGTAAGGACCTGAGGAAGTCAGTAGGGTCCCACAGCAGTAGGCATTGCTGACCGCCAGTAAGAAAACGGGGGGCTCAGTCAGACAGGATGTAAATTCTACCAATAACCTGAGGGGACTGAACGCGAATTGCCCTGGTGGAGTCTCAGGTGAGAACTCGGAAGCCGACACCTTGAATGGGAAACACTGAGCAGAGAACCCTCGCTCTGGCCCACAGAGCTGTGAGATGGTAAGTGGGTGTTGTTTCAAGTTGTTAAATTTGTGGTGATTTGTTTATGCAGCCACACAAAACTAACACAGAGCCACTCTTTTAACTTTCGCTTCTTTTTTTTTTTCATGTCCATGAGTTCTTGCTCTTTTTTTTCCTTTTTTGTTCAATCTCTCACCCTCCCATCAACCCCCCACCAGAGCCGCCTGACTGCTCTCAATGTATAAGTCTATCTCTATTTTGCTTGTTAGTTCTTTTTGTTCATTGAATTCCATGTGTAAGTGATATCATATGGTACTTGTCTTTCTCTGACTGAATTATTTCACTTAGCATAATGCTCTCCAAGTCCATCCATGCTGTCGCAAAGGTTAACATTTTCTTCATTTTTGATGGCCAAGTAGTATTCCATTGTGTAAATGTACCACAGCTTTTTTAGCCTCTCATGGACCTCGGGTTGCTTTCAATCGTAGCTATTGTAAATAATGCAGCAATGAGCTTATATTCTTTCGAATTAGTGTTTTAGGTTTCTTTGGATACATTTCCAGAAATGGAATTTGCTAAGTCAGTTCCATTTTTAATTTTCTGAGTTAATGTCACACTGCTTTCCACAGTGGCTGCACCAGTCTGCATTCCCACCAACAGTGCAGGAAAGTCCCCTTTCTCCGCATCCTCACCAGCACTTATTATTTGTTGATTTATTGATTATAGCCATTCTGACAAGTGTGAGGTGATAACCTATTGTTGCTTTAATTTGCATTTCTCTAATGATTTGTGGCATTGAGCATCTTTTCATATGTCTATTGGCCATGTGTATGTCCTCTTTGGAGAAGTGTCTATTTAGGTCCTTTGCCTTTTTTAAAAAAATTGGATTTTTTTTTTGTGTGTAAGTTGAGTCTTATAAGTTCTTTATAAATTTTGGATATTAACCCCCAATTTTACTTCTGTAACATTAATTGAGATCATTCCTACCTTAGACTTTTCGACTAGTCTTTAGATCCTGATTTTCCTTCCAAAGCAGACGTTCTTAAGTGTGGAGAGTGGCTATAGCGTTTGGACAGGCTCAAGCCTCGGACTGATGAGAGGGCACAGTCCTCTTGTGGAAAAGCCACATACAAGTCCCAGATTGGAGAGAAAGCCCTCCCAGCACAATTATAGCCAAAGGTTATGGTTGTGAGCTTGACCTTATGGTCCGACCCTGCAGTCCTAGGTGGCTGAGGAATGTGGGCTGCAGGAGGTGCAGCAAGTGCTGCCAAAACAAAGCTTGATAGAGTTCTCAGGTGCATGTAATCAAGTAGATTTGAAACTGACGAGAACATTGTAAACATCTTGACCACTCCCTTGTTTTGCTGACTATAAAATAAAGACTCAGCTTACAGGCTATGTCACTGTCTCTCCATCCAAGAACAGTGTCCCACCTGGCCCCAGCTATATTCATTTGTCTGTTTTCTTTAATCCTTCACTGCCCCTCCTCAGGTTCACTACTGGCTGTGCTGGACACGGTTCACTTAAGAGCACTTATAACCCGAATCTCCCAAATTTCCCAGAAGTCCCTGGGGGTATGTGGAGGTTTAGAAAGGCGAAGCCACCTGTGTGGAAGCTCAGCTTGCCACTACCCCCTGGATTTGGAATCTGCCTGGGACACCCTGGGCTCATGGTTCACAAATCCTAAGTCAGAAAATATCAGGAAAATAGGGTGAAAATTCTTTCTGTTTAAAAAGTTTTGAGCTGAAAAATATCTCAAATTTCATTTGGTATTAATTTAGTCAAGATGAAATTTTAGAATGCATCTCATTTGCAATAATATAGCCATCATTTATACTGGCTCTAGTATAAATGATAGCTATATCATTTATACTAGAGCCAGGATATGTGACTACTTAGAATGCAATTATCCTAAGGACTAGCTGTTAACAGATTCTTTCCAGAGGAAATTGAGAGTGAACCTGGACTGACTGATGTAGAGCCACTTTTTTAAAAAAATATATTTTATTGATTTTTTTACAGAGAGGAAGGGAAAGGGATAGAGAGTTAGAAACATCGGTGAGAGAGAAACATTGATCAGCTGCCTCCTGCACACTCCCTGCTGGGGATGTGCCCTGGACCGGAATCAAACCTAGGACTCTTGAGTCCGTAGGCCGACGCTCTATCCACCGAGCCAAACGGGTTAGGGCCAGAGCCGCTTTTTTGAAAGTGCACAAAAGTGCAGCAGGAACCCACCTGGGGTCTAGACTGAGCTATGAAGAGCCCATACGCAAGGGAGTGCTGTTCTGGGCGGTGGAGCGGGAGGGCCGGACACACGAATAGAGCCTAATAGAGAAATGTGTGGGGAGGAGCTCCGTCGCTGTCCAGGGACTACTGAAACTTCAGTTGAGATTCTATTGAAGTGTTTACGGAATATTGTGGTGAACAGAGTTTGAGAAATAGGGGCTTTAAATCTTGATATTTTGTTTCTAATGGGGGGAAAAGGATGTCGAAAATGGACTTTTTCATAGGATTCTCTTACAGTAAAGCTGTAACAAACTCTGGGTGTAGTGCATTGCAATAAAGCAAATTATATAAAATGGAGCTATACAGATACTAATATTTGTAAGCATTAATGCTTTTACCGTCCATGAGTGCAATTTCCAGATATGAAAACACTAGGACTAAGTCATTAAGGAGTATCAGGGACGAAGATGAACTGGAAAGATACTATCCTAAAGGCATTTAAATTAAATTTAAATATTAAAAAAACTGCAGGCCTCTATATTGCCAGGTTTGTGATTCAGGAATTTGATAGAAGATAGCTGAATGTGATAAAAAGCTATTTGCCTCTTATTCTGCTTTTGGATTTTTTGAAGGCTCCTTTAACGGAGGGACAGAAGACCAGTATATAGTTATTAACCATGAATTAGTAACTGATTAATAACTATTAAGTGGTTATTAAACATTAGTAATGATTTCTGAAAACACAGTGTTCAATCGCCATTGCAATGGTCTTCTTCTCACTTACTCCCTTCTGGCTGCTGAGCTCCCTCTATATTCCCGGGCTGCTCTGTGTGACATTGACCACCAGGTCCCTTCTGGGCAGCATTCTCGGGACAGAGGCAGACCCTGTGCTGCAGTCATTCTCTGACACCCGGGCTTTTCCTCCCTCTTCCTTCTCATCGTATCCAGTAAAAGCAAGAAGAGACCCTCTACCAGTGGTTCTCAGCCTTCCCAACGCCACGGCCCTTTAATACAGCTCCTCATGTGGTGGTGACCCCCAACCATAAAATTATTTTCGTGGCTACTTCATCACTGTAATGTTGCTACTGTTATGAATCGTCATGTAACTATCTGATATGCAGGATGTATTTTCATTGTTCGCGGCCCACAGGTTGAGAAGCGCTGCGAGTGTAGTCCTTTTATTCACGCAGGTTTACATCTGTTTTTGTCTGAAACTAAATCAGCCACTTCATCGGAGTAGCAAAAACAGGGGCAGGTGGAGAGCTGTTGCAGGACATCATTTACTGCGCTCATTCCATCTCCCCTAGTAGGTCAGAGTCCACGGGCATTTCACTAATGTATTTATACGTTCCCCTGCGGAAACTACCAAATATTGTCGGTAGTGATGTTGGCTCTGTTGTATGACAAAGGGACTAACACCAGCTCTTGTGAATTTCTGGTGTTCTATCTGACTTCTGTAATGACCTTGGGAAGAATTTGAAGCAATAATATTAAGAATTCAGCATTTCTTTAGCAATTTTAAGTTTTACATATATACGTGCAACCACACAATTTCTGTAACATCACCGAGGAGTGTCCGTGGGTTCAGTCCAGAAGCCTCTCAGACAGTAGCCTGTACCAGATGTTTCTGCGGGAGTAAAACATATAATGTACCTAATTTTGCAAAACTACACAATAGGTAGACATTTCTTTTTCACCCCAGCTGGTGATCAGTTTATGCCCTGAAGCTTGGAGATTTATAGTCCTTGTAATTTTATCCTAAACAGAGTAATTGGGGATGCTCTTCCATTGCTATTATTTTAATTAGTGTTGAGGACTTTGCCAAGATGTTAAATTTTAAGGTAATGAATTTCATCTGAGTAAGATCTACTAGGTAGGTGTGATCATTTTAAGACAGCTAATATCCTCACAAATGATTTTCTTATTAATTTTAGAGTTCTTATTTATTTAGGATTTTTACCACAGCTTATTCTAAAGTCACTTAAGGAATGTCATACCAATGACAAGTCACTAAGTCTGTTTCTAACAAGATCAAAGGCCAATACAAGAAAAGCTTTGAAACATACCAGGAGTGTGTGTGTGTGTGTGTGTGTGTGTGTGTGTGTTTTAAACAGATAATTTTCACAAAATAATTAAATGTGCACAAGAGTATAGAATATTTTTTTAAAGTTTTAATGTTCAGGAAAACTAAATTATAATTTAATTCATCATGGTTTCCCCATCAGCACACTTTTAATCTTGTTGAGTGTGTGTTTTCTTTTGTTATTTGATATTCCAGGGGGAATTAAATAGAAATGCTTATGTCAAGTTGCTCTTTACAAAATTTTCTTATAAAGAGAAATCTCTCATCAAAGACTATGACCTTATTTTTGTAAAAATTGTTTAAAATACCTTTGGTTTGTATGAACAGAAATCACAATCATTTGTCATAGTCACCATAGGCCCACAGTTTCATGTATAGGTGTGCCTTTTCATCAGCATGGGTTTCCTTTGACATTTATATCTTCCCTCTGTGGAAAATGCTGGAATTCCCCCACTATTTTCTGGCCATAAGGATGCATGCAGGGGTACAGAATTATCACCAAAAACAAATGGAGAGATGATAATAGGGAAGATGTTTGGTATGATGATCCAACATTAAAGCTGACTGGATATGAAAGTGAACAGAGTGCATCAGGGGTTGAATGTTAACCTATGAACCAGGAGGTCATGGTTCAGTTCCCGGTCAGGGCACATGCCTGTGTTTTGGGCTTGGTCCCCAGTGTGAGGGCGTGCAGGAAGCAGCCAATCAGTGATTCTCTCTCATCATTGATGTTTCTATCGCTCTCCCTCTCCCTTCCTCTCTGAAATCAATAAAAATATATTTAAAAAAAGAAAGTGGATGGAGTGAAGCTTGCCATAGACAGTGAGGCTCTGCCTTTGTATTCTCTTCCAGTGCTGAGTTCTTTATCGTTTAGGAAAACATAATCCATCCCAGGATTCCATCACCCAGCTGTCTAATAAATGAATAAGGTATCTAGCTGGAAAATTAAGGAGAAAGAAAACTCCAAAACTAATTTTTTCCAGAGTAAATCTAAGTTTTGAATATAATTAGCAGGCTTGATTGGACATGATCATCTATCTTCTATTTTTAATTTTTCCATTAATTCTTTTTTCTTGGCACGAAGGTTGGATATAAGAAGAAAATTAATATATGGAGTTATCTAACCAAGTGAGCAAAGAATTTGGTTACTGGTCCATTTTTTTCTATATGGGAAACTGGAGAGAAATTGAGACTGTGCTGGTACGGATCTGAGTGGTTTTAGGCCGGAGAGTTCATTTTAGAAAACTACGTTTATACTAAAGCTATGAACAATTGCAAAATTTTTTCTACCAAAATATAAAGGTGAAACTTATTCTCCACCTTAAATTTTGATATGTAATTTATGAATTTATGAAAGCAGGATAAATACTGCATCTTTAATACAACCGTTGGGTGGAGACTCATTAAAACCTTCTCATTCGTCAGTTTTGGCAATGTGAAAAGTTGGGGGAGAGCATCAGTAGACAAAGCCTGCTCTGATGTTCAAGAAAAGCATAAGCACTAGGGGAGAAAATTCAAGTCCCACTTCGTTATTACCTCATTAAAGAGAGCTACAATGAACTGTAATAATTATTATTTGAATTTCATATTAGTGATCCTTCCTCATAGTTTACTATGGATTTTCACTTACACCTTTGTTATTTTATTTTTATAACCATCACTTAGGCCATTGGGGCAAATTTTATTCTCATGAACAGAGGGTGATAGTATTACACACTTAGTACATAATAAATTTGATAACCTGTTGTTCCTCTTATATCTTACTGCTATCTTTGTATTGATTGTGTTTAAATAAATGGTTGCTTTTTCTTATTATAAATAGACTGAGAAAAGTTAACTAATAACATGCAAAATTGGTAAGGCTTGGGAGGGGTAGGTGTAGGAAGGAGGGAGTCAGTAGGGGGAAAAAATGAAAGTGGACATTTGTAATACTTTCAACAACAAAGATAAATTTTAAAAAAAGGAATCACACTGAATAACCCTACTATAGCCCTAAAACTATTATAATAAGAGCGTAATATACTAATTAGACCAGACAGCCGAACGACCTTCTGGACGTCCTTCCGGACGAAGCTGGGGCTGTGAGGGCTGAGCCTCTGGCATGAATTTCGTGCATTGGGCCTTTAGTTATAAATAAAAAACCAGTGGTATATACATACACTGGAATAGTAGTCATCAATAAAAAGAAATGGGCTATCAAACCATGCAAAAAAATGGTTAGGGGGATGTTTGACTTGCCCCAAATCAAAGCAAACCATTTCTAGCCTTAAGAAATTCAATAAAGACAGTCTATCACATTAACAAAGGAAGGAAGAACATGATCAAATTTTAGTCTCAATAGATATAGAAATTTAAAATAGAAAATAAAAATAGTTTGTGAAATTTAAAAGCCATTCATGATTATTCTCAGCAAACTAGAAATATAAAATAATTCACTTAACATGATGAAAGATGGTTTTAGAAGCTACAATTATTTGAAAATATTATTTGCACATAGGAAGTTCAAAGGATTCGACAGATAAACTGCTAAAATTCATGAATTTGGGGAAGTCAGTGGATAGAAAATAAGTAAAAATATATTTCCATGCACTAGCCACAAATAACTAGAAAATAAAAATCTTACAGGGCCAGCATTGCTCAGTGGTTGAGCATTGACCTATGAACTGGGAGGTCATGGTGGTTCTATATCTGGTCAGGTCAGATGCCTGAGTTGAAGGCTTGATCCCCAGTGTGGGGAATGTAGGAGGCAGCTTATTGATGATTCTCTCTCAACATTGATGTTCTATCCCTCTCTCCCTCTCCCTTCTTCTCTCTGAAATAAATAAAAACATATTTTTTTTTTTTTAAAAAAAAAGAGCCCTGACCGGTTTGGCTCAGTGGAGAGAGAGTCGGCCTGCGGACTGAAGGGTCCTAGGTTCGATTCCGGTCAAGGGCATGTGCCTTGGTTACGGGCACATCCCCAGTAGGGGGTGTGCAGGAGGCAGATGATCGATGTTTCTCTCTCATTGATGTTTCTGACTATCTCCCTTCCTCTCTGTGGAAAATCAATAAAATATATTTAAAAAAGAAAAGAAAATATTATAAATGAATAACTAAACATCAAATACTTAGGTATACTAGTATATATACAAGTATACTAGTATATCTACCAAAAACGTCACGTTATATAAATGTCTATTCACTATCTTGTGTACCTGAAACTAAATATAATATTGTAAGTCACCTGTAATTGAAACATTTTTTTTCAAAAAAGAGAATACTGTGGGATCATAATTATATGCAGATCAGTACCAACAAAGCCTCTGTGTCGGGGGGTGTGATTCGTTACTGACAGCAAATGGGCATGAGGGAAGCTTCTGGGTGATTTTCTTCCATATTTTTATCTCGGTGGTTTTGTAAGGCTATTTAGTTATAAAAAAATTATCAATTCTTATAACTACGTATGGCAATCTTTTATAAAGGATGTATAAAAATTGCAAAATTTTTGCATTTCTTCATAAAACAGAATAAGGTGAGTACTGAATATATATTCTAGATTAAAAGAGCAGCTTTGCAAGTTTCTGCCCCTTGCATTATGTACATAGACATAAAGCTGTGTGATTATCTCAGAAGCCCAGCAATCTGTTTATAAGTACATTTGTCATAGTTGGTTACTATTTCTGAAACTTTAAAGAATTCTTCACCCAACAGTTTCTTAGCCTGTCCATATATTTTGGGTTTTGCATCAGTCACCGTACTTGAATCGTGCTTGTAGTAACTACATCTGACTTGGAAAGAGGGGGCAGGCTGGACCCGGCTACGACTTAAGGAAGAACAAATACATTACTGTGCTACAAGCCCACCAGCTGACAGCTCAGGAGCAAGCATGCAGAAACACGCCCAGAACCGCAGCAGGAAAGGAAAAACAAGGCCCTGAGATCAGGCAGGGGTGATTGATTTGCTGATTTGTTTTTGTCTTGGATAATTTCCCTAGAAGAAACAATATCTCTTAATAGAACGGTTTTTTGGTGGTTGGGTTGTTTTTTTTAAAAAAACTACATGTTAAATTTTTACTAATTCAAACAATTTTTCAAAACGTGCAAGCACTTTTGTAAAAACATTTGCATGGTCAGCTAATCAGCAAAGAAGTTAATTATTATTAACTGGAGAAAGTTTTACTTAGAATTTTTCACTAATTTTAATTTTAGCACTATAAAATATAATTGATGAATAGTCAAGTGGATGAAAAAATTATTTTGAATTAGAGATGATAGTTTATCTATCATTGTTAACATAAGCAGTGATTTAGTTAGGGGTTCATGGCATAGTCCATATCATGTTAGAATTGACTTTTCAGTGTTTATTGACATGCTACAAGTTACTTCACATACTAATAGAAAACAAATGTTTCATACAAAATGAATGAGTTATTGAAGTTTTTTTTTTAATTTGCTTATTAATGAACTTGTTGCAAAGAAGCTGTAATGCTTGATTTTCCACCATTAAACTACTAGTTTTTATGAAACATTATTATTTTTTCTAAATCTACTAGCTCACACAATACCTGGATCACCTTAGTAGTTTCATATCACTACCATAATAAATTACTGCAAACTTAGAGGCTTAAACTAATACTAAGTTATTATAGTCCACCCCTGAATGTCAGAAGTCACGTGAGTCTCACTGGGTTCAAATCAAGTTGTTGGGAGGGCTGCGTTCCTTTTTGGAGACTTGAGGAAGGTGCCTGCCTCCTTGCTTGTTCTGATTTGTGGTGAGAGTCAGGTTCCTGTTCTCCTGCCTGCTGGTAGCCTCTTTGCACCTGCCAGAGACCATCTGCATTCCTTGGCTCGCAGCCTCCTCCAGGTCAGTCTCCAAAGGGAGAGGAGGAAATGGGTCTGTGCTTCAGTTTTCTTCTGCTGCTTCCGTTCTTCCTCTGAACTTCAGTCTGGGAAGATTCTTCACTTTCAAGAATCCACATGATTAGATAATCCCAACGAGATGATCAGAAAACTCTCTTCATCTCAAGATCTGTGTCCTTAGTCCCATCTCAAGCCCCCCTTTGCCATGAAGAGTAGCATATTCACAGGTTTCCGGGACTAGAGCGCCAACGGTTAGCCACAAGAAGCCCCAAGGACATACCTTCTGAAGGGCTAATGTGATCATGAGGGTCTGGAAGAATGGATGGCCTACGTGGCCTTCAGATAGCTTCCATGAATATTATTTTATTCAAAATCAAGCTCATGAGTCTCTCCTTTTAAGAGGGTCCAAATTTCCATACCCAACAGCATCTGAACAGGATTCCACATGATGGCTGTCCTCGGGCCAAATGTTACTCTGAGGTCAAAGGAAGGTAGACATTTGACAACACTGAAGTTTCTGGAGTGGATGTAGGATTTTGTTCCAGAGGCTCAGTCTCCCTTCTTTGCTTTCTTTTATTCTTTTCTTTTCTTTTCTCTTCTTTTCTTTTGACAAAAATAAAAGAAACTTTCAGGAGGAAGAGAAATTGGTCTGACACTGACCATGGCACAGGAGGTAGGGAATGAAACCTGGCCCAAAGAAGGGCTGAATCCCAGGACACTGAGTAGCATTGCCGATCTCCTCTGAAGAGAGTGGTGTATAAAGTGTGGTTTCTATTTAAAGTGTGTATCACTTCTTCATATATAAGTCACTGAAATAGGCAGGGAATGCAGGATTGCTTTGTTCAGAAATTTCTGGGATAAGACTATTTGAATGCTGCTTTTGTATTCTTACATACTTTCCTTTTTCTTAAAGTGTTCCTATCCATCTGCAACCCTGAAGAGCCTCTGTAATTTTTAAAAATCAGCTAGTTATTTCATGTGAGACTGTCTTACTATTTTTTTTTAATTTTAATCTCCTGAGTTGTAAGAAGACAGCTTAGCAACATGTAGAAAGGCAGCAAAGCAGGTAGCTTAGATTTCTGTTAGTCTTCCAAGGAAACCTACAAGTAAACTGGAATGCAACACAGAGAGATTATACAGTGAACTGCTTTTACAAACTAGGATTTAAAGAACTGGAAACCTTATTATTTTCCTCAGTAAACATGTAAATGGATAAATTCCTGTAATTGTGAAATGTTTCTCTACAGAATAAACAAAACCCTATAAAATGCCACCCCTGTGTGATACTCTGAAGTGTCCGCTTGTTTGTGCACACCCCTTCAGGGGCTACTCTGATGAAAATAAAAATCATTACTGTCCAGTGCACCCATTTTCTCTGTGGAGGTAGCTGTGCGTTCAACAGGCATGAATATTATCCAGTTTCACTCACCTATTCATTTGTTCAATTATAGCTACTGAGAAGCGACTTTGTCCCACACACAGGGGCAAAAATATTAATAAGACATGAGGTCACAAAAGGTGGAAATTAATGTTAATAAAACATGAATACTAATACATCATGCAGATTGCGGTGACAGAGATATACATTATATGGAATTATACCACTGAGGCTTACCTAGTGCCTGTTTTCAAAGAAAAGTTGAAAATATTAATACTTACACTTTTCACCACATATTAATACACTAAAGCAGTGGTCGGCAGACTGTGGCT
The DNA here is from genome assembly GCF_014108235.1 of Myotis myotis. Classification (NCBI taxonomy): domain Eukaryota; kingdom Metazoa; phylum Chordata; class Mammalia; order Chiroptera; family Vespertilionidae; genus Myotis; species Myotis myotis. The sequence continues at coordinate 5,810,135 of NW_023416401.1, read as the reverse complement.
CGTGAGCCACATATGGCTCTTTGGCCCCTTGAGTGTGGCTCTTCCACAAAATACCGACTTCTGCGCATGGGCCACGAAGTTTCAATCGCACTGTACGTGCACGCCCACACGTGGTATTTTGTGGAAGAGCCACACTCAAGGGGCCAAAGAGTTGCATGTGGCTCGCGAGCCGCAGTTTGCCAACCACTGCACTAGAGGACTGGTGCACGAAATTTGTGCATGGGGCTGGGGAGGATGTCCCTCAGCCAGGCCTGTACCCTCTCCAATCCGGGACCCCTCAGGGGATGTCCGACTGCTGGTTTAGGCCCGGTCCCCTGCCGGCCTGGTCTCTCCCTAACTGCCTCCCTGCCAGCCTGGTTGCCCCTTAAGTGCCCCCTTGTCAGTCTGGTCACCCCCTAACTGTCCAGAAGGAAGTCGGACATCCAGAAGATATGGGGTTGACCCGGTCTAATTAGCATATTACCCTTTTATTAGTATAGATATTCCCAGTATAAAATAGGCAGCAAGCCAGGATGATCGCAGCTTCTAGAATATGATTTTTCCATATTGGGATTAAGTTATTTGGGGGAGTAGATGCATCTCAAGATCAGTATCTATAGAAAATGGCCTTAGGTATTTTATCCTACTTAAAATGTATTTTTAATTATAGTTGACATACAGGATTGTATTAGTTTCAGGTGTACAACATAGTGATTCAACATTTATACACCTTACAAAGTGATCACCACAATGTCTAATAACTATCGATCATGTACATGGTTATTATGATGTTTCTGACTCTATTCCTGAGGTTGTAAATTACATCCTCATGACTTATATACCTTTTTTTGAAAGTTTGTTTCTTATTCTCCTTCCCCTTTTCTGCTCATCCCCTATCCCACCCCTCTGGCAACCATCACTTTGTTCTCTGTATCTATGCTTTCTCTGTCTGACTTAGTTCATTCACTTAGTATTTTGCCCTCTAGATCCATCCATGTCCAGATTTCACTTCTGATGGCTGAGTAATATTCCATGGTATATATGAACCACTCTTGTTTGTCCAACATCTGCGGATGGGCACTTAAGCTTGCTTACATGTCTTGGCAGTTGTAAATAATGCTGCAGCGAATTACAGGTGCATGTCTTTTTGGATTAGTGTGTGTGTTTTTACCCTTTGGATTAATACCCAGAAAGAGAATGTCTGCGTCCATGGAAGTCCTATTTTTAGTTCCTTAAGGAACCCTGTACTATTTCCCATAGAGGCTGCATCAGTTTACACTCCCACCAGCAGTGGTGAGGGTCCTTTTCCTCCACATCCTCAACACACTTGTTACCTCTCGTCCATTTAATAATGGCCTTTCTGACAGGTGTGAGATGATGTCTTGTGGTGGTCTTGATTGCATTTCCCTGGTGGTAGTGAAGTTGAGCTTCTTTTCATATGTCGGTTGGCCATTTGTATGTCCTCTGCCTGAGGTATTTTAAATCCTGTTTTTACTTAAGCTATTTTATCAGGTTTAGATGGTGCCCTAAGGTGAAAAACAGCATCAGGTAACTAGAGATACCTGTATCTTGATTTCTTAGAAAGAGGAATATCTGACTCCGTATCTCACTGAAAGGAGCAAAAAGAGAAAGCATGAATAATAATTCTACGCAGAGGATATCTTATTAGACTGAAAATTATTTCCTGTCCTGACATCCGGCCCTTCTGTGACAATAAGCCTAATGTTTCCTGGCTCTTCATCCCAAGGAAAACACACTGGGACTTTTTTTTTTAATTCGAAGAACTTTTTTTCTCTATGAGCATCCAGTTTATTTTGAAAGATTGATGTAACTCTATAGAATATTTAGAAATTAGAGCATTCATACTAGTACATATCAGTCAGAAGTCTTAACACTCTAATTCACATCCAAAATTAGGAAGTGCTATACTCCCAGAAAGGGTATTAGACTGATGTTAAGACTGTCTCCAGCCTTCATACTGCTCTTTTCCTGCATGGTATTGAACAAAAAACTGACTTTTCTGGCCTCCAGTTTTTTGTTTTTTTTTAATTAAATCTTTATTGTTCAGATTATTACATTTGTTCCTCTTTTTTTTCCCCCCATAACTCCCCTCCTCCCAGTTCCCGCCCCACCCTCCACCCTCACTCCCTACCCACTGTCCTCATCCATAGGTGCACGATTTTTGTCCAGTCTCTTCCCGCATCTCCCACACCCCTTTCCCCCCCAGGAATAGTCAGTCCATTCCCTTTCTATGTCCCTGATTCTATTATAATCACCAGTTCATTCTGTTCATCAGATTATTTATTCACTTGATTCTTAGATTCACTTGTTGATAGATGCATATTTGTTGTTCATAATTTGTATCTTTACCTTTTTCTTCCTCTTCCTCTTCTTAAAGGATACCTTTCAGCATTTCATATAATCCTGGTTTGGTGGTGATGAACTCCTTTAGCTTTTCCTTATCTGTGAAGCTCTTTATCTGACCTTCAATTCTGAATGATAGCTTTGCTGGATAAAGTAATCTTGGTTGTAGGTTCTTGGTATTCATCACTTTGAATATTTCTTGCCACTCCCTTCTGGCCTGCAAAGTTTCTGTTGAGAAATCAGCTGACAGTCGTATGGGTATTCCCTTGTAGGTAACTGAGTTTCTTTCTCTTGCTGTTTTTAAGATTCTCTCTTTATCTTTTGCTCTTGGCATTTTAATTATGATGTGTCTTGGTGTGGTCCTCTTTGGATTCCTTTTGTTTGGGGTTCTCCACGCTTCTTGGACCTGTAAGTCCATTTCTTTCACCAGGTGGGGGAAGTTTTCTGTCATTATTTCTTCAAATAGGTTTTCAATATCTTGCTCTCTCTCTTCTTCTGGCACCCCTATAATTCTGATGTTGGTACGCTTGAAGCTGTCCCAGAGGCTCCTTACACTATCCTCGCATTTTTGGATTCTTTTTTCATTTTGCTTTTCCGGTTGGGTGTTTTTTGCTTCCTCGCATTTCAAATCATTGACTTGATTCTTGCGCTCCTCTGGTCTGCTGTCGGGAGTCTGTATAATATTCGTTGTTTCAGTCCGTGTATGCTTAATTTCTAGTTGGTTCCCCAATATAAGATTGAGGGTCTTATTAGTTTTCTTGTAGATCTCATTAAGTTTATCGGCGGCTTCTAAACAGTTCTTGAGAGACCTTAAAAGTGTGGTTCTGAACTCTATATCTTCCATTGACAATTTTGTCCTGTTTCTTTGTCTCCGCATTTTGTTATGCTTCCTTGGTGCACCCCCTAGTGGTCTTTGTTCGCAGTCTTATAGTTAAATCTTGATTGTTATAGCTAATTCCAGGGAGGGTTTGACCTCCAGGCCAAGTGGCTATGAGAATCAGCTGTGTCAGCAGTGAGAGAACTTCTGTCCTCTAGGGAGGTGCTAATCTGGCGTTTGCCTGAGGCTATCCGGCAAATGCCTGTGTGCAGGGCTTGGGCGGGGCGGGTCGCACAGGATCAACAGGGTGGGCCGGAGAGAGCAGTTATGGCGGCTCTCAGTCCTGTCCCCAGGGGCTCTGCCTCTCTGAGTCCCAGCACCCGCTGCAAAGCTCAGAGAGAAAGCTGCACTCGCTCTGACCGAAGCCAGACAGTCCTGCTTCTCCCATTTGAGTCTGGGTCCCTAAAGACTCGCCCGGATCTGGAGCTCCGAGTCTGCGACTCCCTCCCGATTGAAAACACAAACCGCGCCCTCCGCTGCCAGCCCGCTCCGCGCACTCCGCACCTCAGAATTTGACTTCAGCACTGCGCCTCCTCTGAGTGTCCGTATGCGTTTCTCTTTCCTCCTAGTTGTAGGACTTGCACTCAGCCAGCGTTCCTGTGGTTCTGGGTGATGTCCCTTCCGTTTTTTGGTTTCACTTTTGAAGTAGTTGTTCAGAGCAGCAAACTCCGGCGTTAACCTATGCCGCCATCTTGGTTCTCAGCTCTGGCCTCCAGTTTTTAAAATTTCTATTCCTTATGGGCCTCCACCAAATTGTTAATACTCTCTCTGGGGCATAAAAATGGCTGCTATTGTCAAGAGGGACTTTGATTTTCTACTTCATGGACCTCTCTAGTATTTGCGTGTAACATAATCAGCATACACTATTTTATAACAAATGGTTTTTGAAAAGAAACATTTAATTCTGGTATAACATGAATGTTGCAATGAAATTGGCATTAAACTTAAAAAAATATTTTCAAGATTAAGCAGTGTCTACAAACATAAGGTGAGATCAGGTTGCCTGACCACATCAATAGGAAGTCACAAATATCATATATTTTCATTTTCAATGAGCTTACTTAATTCATGCCACAACATACGTATATTCTGGGACCATTTAGGTCCGTTTTTTCCTCATTTGTAATGCAGTTTCCAGGCACAGTTCTGAGTATCTGCATTTATGTAGCACATTCATACTTTATGATAAAGTTAGTTGATCATTCCTTAACTCCTTCTGCTGATGACCTTTAAAGCGGCATAATTAGAATAAGTTGTGGTTATTGTGTTGGAATCTCTATCCCATGGGCCGGCCAGGCGGCGGATTAATTCTCTGCATCACCCACTCCCTGCACAGTGCCATCAGCACAAGATACGATTCTTTGTAATTACATAAGGAAAGGGTCTATTTAGTGTTAACTGACCTTTCCGTGACTGATCAGCCTTCTCCACCAGTGAAGTAGAAATGTATATCATTAAAATGTGAGTAAATAGGAAACCTTCGAAATCTTAAACCATTCTAGCCAGGAGGTGCACGCGAAGAGGAGGTGGTTCCGTTTGCCACGTGAAATGGTGAAAAGAGTAGCAGACTTTAAAACTACATTTTAACCTATTGACCAGTGGACACTATAGTTAAATTCTGATAATGCATGGGGATACTTAAAAAGGAAATAATATGCAAGTATCTTTATTTTTGATCTTAAGCAGTATTAGGGGATATACTATTTAACTCACATACATACTCAGGATTAAAATGGAAAGTTTCTTTAATAAATACATTTAGGGGAATTATTACAGTGCCTATCATTTAGAATGTACATGTAGTTTAACAATTTATTTTATGTGTACAGGATGTACCAAAAATGTGTACACATGTTAACAGCTGATAGTTCAATTTTCAAAATGAAATGTATTTTAATAAACACTGCCTTTATAATTATTTAAAGAGTGTGTATACATTTTTAGGACACCCTATCTATATATTATTTTTAATCCTCACTGGGGGATATGTTTTTTTATTGATTTTTAGAGAGAGTCGAAGAAAGAGAGAAAAAAGACAAACAAAACATCCATGTGAGAGAGAACCATCAATCAGTTGCCTCCCTTATGCACCCCAACCTGGGATTGAACCTACAAGCTTTTTGGTTTATAGGACGGCGTTCCAACCAACCGAGCCGCCCAGCCAGGGCTAAGTAAGTTAGAGATTTTTTTTTAAGTTAGAGATTTTAACTTGGAGGAATGAATTTATTGGGACTGTAGGTTACATGACACTGATTTTAATCTCCTTATCATATGTTTCTCTAATCAGTTACACTGGATACTTAGGGGGGACATACAATTATATTGAAAGAAACGATCAAATGCACATTTAATAGCTAATATAAGTGGCATTTGTATAGCGTTTCCTAGAGCATCGAGCACTTAAAGGAGAAATGCTGCAGTCAGCCTGGGGGTAATGGTTCCTTGTCTATGAACCACCCCCACATTAACCGGGTGCTCTGACCTATTTCACAAGCTTCTGCGTTCTGGGCCAGGTAGTCCTTGCCAAGAACACACGCAGGGCCTGTACATGAAATACCTTCAGCATCTGCTCACACGTGAACTCTGCCTGGGACCTGTGCTCATCACTCTCACTGGAACTGATCTCTCATGGAACTACGATTCTTATTTGGATATGTCTTTCACCCGTTGTCATGTAGCATGTGTTCTGATGTAGTTAGCTTTGTGAATGCTTCAATTCTCTTATCTGATTGCTAGCTCCTTCCACCCTGAAATTGTGTATTTTTTCATCAGTTATCAATAATTCCTGGTCAAATGTATCACGGAACAGAGTCAAAAATAGTCAGGAACAAACAGGGTTCATACAAAGTATTTATAAATACTTTATAAATACTTTATAAATTGCCTCTGAGTTCTGAGAGGCAATGTCATAGTGTCCATTGGTAAATTTTTGAGTAAATCGGCAGTAGCTAAATGTGTAAACCCGTCAGGCATCTGAGGTAAGGAGTCCTGTGTGGAGTCGGACCCGGGCACTGGAGTGGGGTCGCTTAGGAGAGTCTCGCTCTGAACTCTGACAGCAGGTTTAACGGTCAGCTGAAGTGTGGCCGCTTTCACCCAGAAGAGTCTTAAACGTGTTGTTTGACCTCTCTCGGTGTCTCCCAGAGCGCTCTGTGTATATAAGTTGCTCAATAAGTATTTTTTTTTTTTAATAACTTGGCGAACCAGAGAGGATTTTGTCAAACACAATCCTAGAGAGAGTTTGAGGCATGTCACAATGTTGATGCAGAAGACTGATTTGTTCACTTCAAAATCAAGAATGTTCAAGACTAATTATCGGACAACTCATGTTGGACAAGAGACTGGTTTCCATGGCAGCACAGACAAAGAAGGGGGTCCTGGGAGAGTTAAAACAGTTACTTGCTCCTCTGAGGCTTCAGGGTATCGACACATATCATTCTCGCAGACTGGCTCCCTGGGAACACGGGGAGAACCTCGTTTCTGTAGTAATCGGTGTATAGATTTTAAGGGAGCAGCAATACCACAGCACCTCTGTGCACACAGTAGGCTATGCCCTTAATACACGCATGTTTTCTCCCTGTCTGTTAGAGAAGCTGAATGTGTTTCAGTGTTTGTGTTCACTCTGCTCATTCCCATGAATCACAAAGCATGCTTTCGAAGCGACATGCTAACAAAGGGACTTGGAGCCGCCATGTCTCGTTTATCCTAAAGTCTACCCCCGGCACATTCTCCGAATCCACGTTAGCAGCATCAGAGCACCACTGAATGCAAAACTGTCCGCACAGTGCCCCGAACTGGCAGAAATGTGCCCGAGGCGTGTGTGGGGCCTGGGGAGATTCAATAGATGACATCAGTGCGTCCTAAAGCCTTTAGAGCAGCGGTTCTCAACCTGTGGGTCGCGACCCCTTTGGCGGTCGAACGACCCTTTCACAGGGGTCGCCTAAGACCATCCTGCATATCAGAATTTACATTACGATTCATAACAGCAACATTACAGTTATGAAGTAGCAACGAAAATAATTTTATGGTTGGGTCACAACATGAGGAACTGTATTTAAAGGGCCAGGAGGTTGAGAACCACTGCTAGCAGGTTTGGCTCAGTGGATACAGCATCGGCCTGTAGACTGAACAGTCCTGGTTTTGATTCCTGGTCAAAGACATATGCCCAGGTTGCAGGCTCCATCCCCAGTAGGGGGCATGCAGGAGGCAGTTGATCAATGATGCTCTCTCATCATTGATGTTTCTATCTCTCTCTTCCTCTCTGAAATTAATAAAAATATATATATTTTTAAAAAGAGTAACTGAGGGTACAGATGACACATTAATAAATTAGCCTTAGACTGTAGGACTATTTTAAGTATTTGTAAATAGCTATGCCAGTTTTCTACACCTACGTGTACAGTGCTAATATTTTTAACCAGAGGCCTGTTTCAGGAAGATTCCTGCAAGAATAGGGCTTCCTCCGGCTGATCGCGCCGCCAAGTCCCGCTGCCCAGGGCCGCACACGGGGCCCGGATGGCGGCTCTCGCTGGCCCGCCCTGCCTGTAGTATGCAAATTAGCCGCCATCTTTGTTAGCGGTTAATTTGCATATCGCTCTGATTGGCTGATGGGCATAGTGAAGGTATGGTCAATTAGCATCTTTGTCTTTTATTAGATAGGATTATAACCATCTTTCTAGAATGTTTAGATCAAGTTGTTTCCTTCCTGTAATCTTCCTTGCCATCAGTCCATCTTAAGTTACAAAAGAAAACAGCTCCCCTGGACTTAGACTTCCTCCGGGGCCAGTGTGCCTGGCTGGACCTCGGCACGTCTCAGTGGGCGCGTCATTCTGCTGCATTCAGCCCAGGTAACATGGGAACTATGCACAGATACTCACCATGCCTCTTCTCTGTGTCAGGCCATACTTCCAATGTTCCCTCATCTTGATCATCGTTAATAATCAGAATAAATACCAATTAATCTGGCTTTGAGGTGTCATTTTATTTAGACCTTTTGGGGTGAATCTAAAACATATGGAAATCTAATAAATGCAAAAGGCTTATGTTTATTTTATAATTATACATTTGTATGATTTTTTAATATAAATCTCTCCTACAAGACATCAAATTTTTAAGTTTTACCATTATATCTCAGAGCTCATCATAGAGTAATTACTCAATGAAAAGTTATGAATAAGTAACTGAAATGAAAATGAACGAGTGATGAAATAATATTGTAAATCAACTCACAGTGCAGTTATTTTAATCTACAGAGAATTTTTCTTAATGGTTTTAGAAACAAGTTATTTTTAAGTTCACGCTTAGCTAAGACCGTAAATAGATGGGTTACACAGACAGGATTCAGCTGGGTTTGAATTGGAAAGCCCATGAAAGTCATCATCTTCCCTTACTAGTTTCTTCTTTCTTCTCACCCTTTCATTATATCACCAACCCAACTTTTGTGGCCATATTAAATATTTTCTATGGTTATTATTTTATAAGATGTTCAATTCTAGTAGTGGTAGCATTATTTCTCCTGGACATTTTCTACCAATAATGATCATTCCCTCTTTGTTTCATTTGCACGTTATAATACTGTTGGTTAAAATTAAAACAGTCAGAGTTGTGAGCTGGAACCACAGTTAAACATAAAAAACACTTTTAGTGTCAGCAGAATGCCATTATTTAAAATGAAGAAAACCGAAACTTTATTGCACAACTGAAGGTCACTGGCTTTCAGGAATAGATGGTGAATGGGCAAATCCTTCCATGTACCTGTTACTGGGAAATGGTAGTGTAAAATATCATGACTGATATACAAATGTTTTGAAGATTCGTTGGCATAACTACATAATTCAGTTTCCTGATATTGACTCTAAATACGGCATGCAAAACAGAATGGTGTGATACAGAAATTGAAAGTATATTTATTTGAAAGTAAAGCTGCAGATTACACAGTTGAGCAAAGGATAAAATGCCAAGTATATCCACAGTTAAGTGCCATTCAATAACTTAATGCAAATCCTCCCACTTTTGTAGCATTCCTCTCAAATACCATGTTAAAAGTAGCCATCTAAGGCTTGAAAGAAATGTAATTGAGAAGTAGAATATCGCAGGGATCAGAGATATGCTTATTATGTTCAATCAAACAACAAATAAACAAATTCAGCATGATTCCTTCTTCTACCTCCAGAACATTTATCCAAGTTCCAAGTTAACCACTTAAAGATCAGATTTTAATATTAGTGTTAAGATATCAAAGAGAATTGTAACTATCTTTTTGAAAGTATTTGCACCAAATAAAAATAACCATAGATACTTTGTCCTCCTACTGAAAGATAACTCTATGTGAATTTAGTCAAGTTTACTAGATAGAAGTTTCTATCAAGTAAATATTTTAATTTTTTAAATAATTTAACATTAAATTACTGTGCCAGAATTAGAACAAGGACATTTAAAATGGTTCTTAGGTCATCATTTCAGCTTTTTTGAAGAACAGCTATGACATAGTATTGATCATTAGGGATCAATATGGATACCAGGTTCTCGTGAGAAATATGTTTGTTGACCTTAATAAATCTTCAAGTGTGTAAATACAGAAATATTTGTACAGCCAGTTTTCTGCTGAATTACATTTTATCTATGCACATTCTTATACCACAGTATGTTTATAATAACTTATACTAAAGGTTTGATGTAATGGCAATCATATTTTTAATTGCTTCACAATGGTTATTTTCATATCTAGTTATTTAACCACCATTATCATTATCATGATTAATCTGCTTAAGTGTTTTGAAAACTTTTTGCTACTGTAAATAATGTTGTAATGGATAAAGCTTTTTGCTTAGAAAATATTCCCATCAAGAGGAATTACAAGTTTGAAAATACTTAAGGTTGTTTATAACCATATTTTTTGAAGGAGCCAGAGAAAATTTCCGTGCTAGAAATATAAAAAAGAATCAGCAGTTAAACGGAATTCATACATCTAATTTAAAATAAGAGGTCGGCCCCTATTTGCTATCAGGTAATGTTGCAAAAGTTCTAAGTGTTTCTTATTAGATTGGACATATATTTACTTAGTCATAGGTGTGTTACAAAGTTCTCAACTGCATACAGAAGCAGATTTAACCTTTAATGCAGCTAAATAATACTAGTAAGAAATAACGGCTCTCATTGTGCTATTATGGATGTTTCTAAATGCTGAGTCCTTGCCCCTGCCTTTTACTCTTTCCTTCTCTCTGTTGTGAGTGTTTTCTGGGAGTGCCACCACTCTAAAACTTTTGGATGTAGGGTTCTAAGCTCCCAACTGTCTTCAACCTATTTGAGCAGTGGGGCTTGAAGAAAGGAAAAAGGGGTGGGAAGTGGGAAGAAGGTTGCTCGGAGACGGTGTGGAGCCTTCCAGGACTGGGTCCTTCCTAAAGCATCATGGGAGGAAGTCCAGAAAAGAGTGGGGAAGGAAAGGTAGACAGACTCTGCTAAATCAATGTGAAACAACAACAACAAACCAAACCGGTGTCATGAAGGAAAACTATGTCATCCAGGGAGCATATTGTTGTCAGGGGAAGCATCTTTCTGGTTTTAATGTTTTTCTGGAATATATAATATACTTTTAGATCATTCAAATGATATAAATCCAAAGATAAGGTAAAATGATTTTAATGAAATATGCCTATATGTTTGTCTTCTAGAAACTACAGGATGATTCCCTCGAAGAAAACCTACGTTTAGCTCAAGAGTATCAGCGTTTACAGATGAATTTCCTAGCAGAGAAGGACAATTATTTCTACCAATATGATCGGCAGTTATCACTTAATGCTTCAATTAGAGATAAAAGAGAGGTAGGTTTTTAATTTTTTAAAATAATGATTTACTGGACATATTTAATACATAAAGTTACAGGTGGTCAGCCATGGGGTTTTGATTCTGATGATGGTCCTGTACATGCCACCATATGGCATGTTTTCTCTTTTTGTCGAGTTCTGTGGTCTATTTTATTAAGCCTTGGAAATTTGATTTTGAAAGGATACTCGGGAAATTTTTTAAAAAATAGTTTCTAATCCACCATTTTATACTACTGTGCTTTAAATGATTATGACCTGGAATACCAAATTTTTATATTTCATACATTTACATATTTTATAGACTTTTCATTTCAATTCTGTCTATAGGTAATGCCTCATGAGGCATCTCTAAGTCGTCCTCATGATATATGGGCTTCAACTTTTGGTTTCTATTTTCTTTGAAATATGGGGCCTAATTAGAAACTTGGAGAAATAGTTGGCCCTCTTGGTTCCTGGAAATCCCTGGGAATTCTAGTATATTCTGTAAAAGTGAAAGTGGGAAAGGAAGACCTACAATATACCACAATGAAAAGGAGAGAGAACGCTTTATTGCTGGAGTGTTAGGTGCCCCCCGTTCCTCGATACCCTTCTCCGAACTCTCATGGAGCAGAACAATTCTTTTTCTTTGAATATTTGTTTCTTCCCAGAACTTAAATTTCAAAAATAGAGGCATGATTATTTTTAAAAAATATATTTTTATTGATTTCAGAGAGGAAGGGAGAGGGAGAGAGATACAAACATCAATGATGAGACAGCATCATTGATCAACTGCCTCCTGCACGCCCTCCACTGGGGATCGAGCCCGCAATCTGGGCCAGTGCCCTGACCAGGAATCAAACTGTGACTTCCTGGTTCATAGTTTGAAACTCAACCACTGAGCCATACCAGTCGGGCAAGGCATAATTATTTTTTAACAATTTATCTAGCCATAAGAACCAGTAGACTCTAAGAGATCCTATGTCTTCTTGTTGTTACCATATTACTGTACTATAAATTAGCAGTTTAAGATTCCACACCACACTTATGGAATACTGGGAAGACAGATGCCAGGGTTGGAGTACAAACTGCACTGATACTACTCAGTGATCTTGGCAAGTAATTTACCTTTTCTGACTTTAGTTTTCTCATTGAGAAAATAAGATTTACCTTAGAAGAAAATTGATTAGGAATAAAAGAGATATATCCATGGTTACTTTAATAAAGGGCTACCATGTGAGTGTGAGTAGCTATTAAATTCACCTGGGCTGCCGCCCGTAAAGCCCCTGGTGTATCTCATGCAGGTTTGTCCTTCCCAGTATATTGGGAGAAAGGACTATGTGTTTCTCTTAAGAATTTGTATTGAAGCAGTAACAGGATAAAGGCAGGTCAATGGGTAAATGTGTTTGGGAAAGGATAGAGAATACAGTTCTTTATACCCAAATCAGAGTGTCCTCAAACGGCTGTGCTGTGTTCAAAGGCAGGGTGTGTCCATGGAGCCTCTGTCCGTTCACTCCATGCATTTGACATTGTGACTGAGGTTAAACATGCTGTTTGCTGCTGGGAATTGAGGAGGAGAAAAGCAGTTGCTCCGCTGTATTTCTTTTTCTAACCAAGAGGAAAAGAAAAAGATCATGTGTACTTGTTATCGGTTTGCACAGAGTCCTTTGGTGACAAGTAAATACGTTAGCTACCTGTAGGCACAGTGAAACATTCAAGCCTTGAAGAGAGATCGCTAACATAGTGTTTGCACAGTAAGAACAAAGTTGTCGTCATGTCACTTTGGGCTGAAAGCAAATCTTGGTTCAAGATCCAAGGAGTGAGGCCCCCGGATGAACAGATGGTGGGCGTGCGAGGGGCCTGGGTTTCGGCGGCGGGAGCCCTCGGGCGGACCCCTTCAGCACACCTGTTTCAGGGAACCTTTCAAAGATTTATCTGTGCTTCCCCTCATTCTTCTTTTCCGCCCTTCAGCGGTGAGGTCAGCAGGTGCAGGCTGCCCTTGTCCGTGTCACCTCAGATCAATTTGCTGCGATGGACAGAGAGGCCTTATTGCTGCGGGAGCCCTGTCAGTGAGAGATCGTATGTCACTGCGGCTAATGCACCGCTTACGCCGTGGCATTTGGCCATCAAACCTGCAAAAACCCTTCAATATTTTAGCCCATTTCCTTGAGATTGCAATGTTCCCCATGGTTCCAATCTTTTGACCAGCTTCGTTTTAGGCGCATGAAAGCACTGCTCCACCCTTACTCCCTTGCCAGGTAAAATGGGTCTCACTTTTAGGAATTTTTGTGTGTCTTTTTCCTATTTTAGAGTAATTTCAATGCTAGGCAAACATGCATTCCTTTTAGCATGGTAAATAATTATATTTTAAGTACTGTGCTTCTTAGGGAGTATTATTCTCTCTACAAACTACACATTTTTTATATTTCTGTGGGTTTTTTTTTACACCAACAGTAGCAAATAAAATGTAATAGAGTGCCGGAGTCCAACCCCAGCAAGTCCAGGGGTCCCCAAAGGTGTGGATGGAGTCGGCGAAGAAGGAATGACACAGAGACAGCATTCAGTTAATCAACAGCCTAGCCAGGATCTCTAGCCAGGATCTCCAGCCAAGTTCTGGTCTGGATCTCCAGCGAAGTTCTGCTGTCTGTAGGTTCTGTGTAGGTTCTGTCTTCTTAGTTCTGTGTTCTAAACTCTGTATTCTAAGTTCTGTGTTGTTATATCTGTATTTATACCAGTTGATTCCAATCCTGTCAATCTCTATTCCAAAGGTTAGGGCGTTTCTTATCTCCATTCCAGGGAGTAAAGATTATGTAGCTTAAGCATGATTGTTCGTAGTTAAAGTGATTAATTACCCGCCTGGTACTTAGTTAAGAGGTTTTATTCCCTCCCTAACTTCAGGGGAAAATCCCTACCTGGGGAAACAACCTTTCTCAGAGACCTTGGTTAAAACACATAGTGCCAAGAAGGTGAGCAAACATATTAAGAACAGTATGTCATATATGCCAAGTCCCTTGAAACAGCAAGCATGGACCGGCTCCCGGCAATAGAGGAGTAAAACAAATTAAATATGAAAATAAGAATGTTAACACAATTTTGTATACAGGTGCCTCGAGTGTTAGAATGTTATTCTATCCCTTTTGGTGATAACATTAAGTCTGCTCCTTTAGAATGTGCTTCTTGATATTTTCCTGCACCTTTAACATTTACAGTGATGGCTGTCTCCCCCTTTGAAAATCAGAAAGAAACAAAAACTGATTATGCAGAATTCTTGCCATGTCCATAGGTAATGACAGGATAGAATTCAGTCTAAAACTTATCAGATCTCAAATTTAAAATAACACTAAAGAGGAAAGAAAAACAAGGTCTCAAAACAGGTTGGACTTCTATGTGAAAATAGCCATTTTCATCAAAAGCTTTCCAATAGGTATTTTATATCTACTTCCTTTTTAAAAAGTCCATGAATATATTGGTAACATATCCATGTGTTTGTTATAATCGCTACTTCAAGTTCTTCAAGCCTGCAAAGGGAGGTGAGCTAGGCAAGTTGACCTCTTCTCTTGGCTGAAAACAAGGTCTCTTCCAAGACTGGTTAAAATGTATTTTTAATTCTTTTATAAACCACGTGTAAAGCTCAACTTTGCCTACTGCGGTTCCCAGCACAATCACACTAAGAGAATACAAATTATTAGAGTCAGCCAGTGCTTAACAAGCACTTATGTAGACCAGGTATCTGCGCCATGCAATTTGCAAGCATTATCTCCATAATTTCCCTCAGTAATCCTGGAAAATGTTCTATTATTGTTATTATAATTGTCATCTCCAATGTAAGGCATGCAGCTGAGATTGAGTGTGTCATAAGGTCACCCAAGTAGAGGGAGACTGACTGAGAAGGGAAGTCTTTCATTGTATTGTTAATTATCTTGCATATATTCAAAATAGGCTTTGAGTGGTGATTTTTGTGTGCTTGTGTCAGTGTAAATAGAAAACGATGTCTTTGCTAGGAAAACCATAATTTTTGAAACACTTTTTGCCAACAACAGCTACTTAAAGATCCTGTCAGCATCTCTGCCTCCCTTTCTTAGGACATAGGTGTGTGTGCACACGCACACACTCTCACACACACACATTTGTTCTAAAGGAGTTGCCCCACTTCCTAGACTGATAAGCTTGCATTTATCGCCTTCTGTCTGCATCCTTGGATGAACTGACTTTCAGGAGATCTCTGAAGAGCATTTGTAACCCCTGAGCCAGGAGTAGGTGTCTGGTCATCTATATTGTTTCACCTCAGTGAGTCTCCCTTCTATTGTCGGAATTCTCAATGTTTATTTCTAGCTAATGCTTTAGAAAGGTCAGTACCAGTTTCGAGGGAATAGTAGACTTATGTATTCTTTATGCAATTTTGGAGTTATGTAGCAAAAAGCTTTTTAATGTTAACACAGCAACACCTTAAAAGTGATGCATAGAGTGTGATGAGATCCCTGACATATCAAAGACATTCAAGGTGAATTTTTCATATACAGATATATTATATATATACTAGAGGCCCGGTGCATGAATTCAGGGTCTGGCCGGGCCGGCCCCGATGCGGGCTGATCAGACCGGGCTGGCCAGGGGGAGGGAATGTGGCTGGTTGGCCTGCTGGCCCTAACCCTGATCGAGGTGGGGGGGCCGATTGGGGGTGGGGGCGGCCAAGGGGAGGGGCAGCAGGCAGTTGGGTGGGGCCAGTCAGGGCCACCGCAATGCGCTTCATAGCAACCAGTAGTTACATTCCTTTCGCTTGTTCCAGAGTTCCAGGCGCTTGGCATTTTTTATATATAGATGTATACACAAGTCAGTACAGACAGTCCTCAGGTTACGTCATTGTTTCATGGTTATGTCGCCATCTCCCATTTATTTATATAAAAAAAGTTCCGTCATTTCGACATATGTACATATGTGCTTTATATTTTTTATTATTGATTTACCACAAGTAAAAGTCAGGAATTGTTATATTTCTTTTAAATTTTTTTTACTGTTTCACTTCATTACTGTTGTGTATGTGTTCCATGTGAGTGATGTAGATGCTTATGTAGGTGGGTTCCGACTTATGGTAAAAATCGCGTTACGTCATGCCATAGGAATGGATCTCCAACGTAACTCAAGGACCTACTGTATATGTAATATTTATAAATATATATATACTAGAGGCCTGATGCACAAAATTTGTGCAACACTAGGTCTTCATAGCCCCGGCTGCCTCAGCCCTCGCAGCCCTGGCTTCGTCCAGACGGTTGTTCCGCTGTTTGGCCATTTGGTCGATTTGCATATTATGCTTTTATTATTATAGATATGTAAGTAATATCTGTGATTCTCCGCTGAAGGCTGTTTTGTTCCCCCAGGGGGTACTGTGGATATCTGCAATGCCTGGAGACACTTTTGCTCATCACACCTGGGTAGGGTTGGGGTTGGGGTTGGGGTTGTGTGCAGTGCTCCTGGTATCTGATGGGTAGAGACCAGGGATGATGGTAAAAATCCTACAATGCACAGGGCAGCCCTCTCACACACACGCACACGAAGAAACACACACACACACACACACACACACACACACACACACACACATGATTTCCATCCCAAACATGTCAATAGAGCTATGGTTAAAAAACCCTAGGGTAGAGAGAAAAGATTTGAACATAGAGATCTATATACACATATAGTATATATATGATATGTACATATATATATAGTACAATGCATGCCATATCTCCTTTTTAAAGACTTAAGCTGCATTTGCATATTAAAAATTCTGAGAAATCCTATTTTAAGAAACCTATTAGTTTTTTTAACCCTCACTTTCCTATTGTCCCTGGAACCCTTGCTTAGGAAACCTATTTAAAACTGAGTGACTAAGTCATTAGTGGATTAAACCTTGGAAAATGTTATTCTATATAGAACAGGAAAAAAATTCATATAATAAATCGTACATTCAGAAAGTTTTGCTTACATGTAACTTTGATAAAGAAGTAAAAGTGTTCTTTATATTACCTGTAAAATTCTAGAAAAACTTTGAATATTTTCAAATAAGTAGGCGATATTCTTAGGAATCCATACAGATTCAGAACCCTGACATTCCTTAATGCCACACTGTAGCTATAAAATGAAATAATAGTTTTTATTACTCAAAAGCCATTTAAACATTACAATGAAGCAGGTAAAATGTTCATTGTGTGCATCCTGTGTAATAGGTATATTTTCTACTTAGGCTTGTCTAATGCATGACGTACAACTGCAATTGATTTGCAGTTCTGTGGGAGTGTCAGTATAATGATTTTTTTAGTTTTGAACTCCACATATGCATCACAGTGGCATAAACATTTGAGAAAACTGCTCTTGTAACCATCTTCCTCTTAATCTACAGAGCTGTATCTTATAATCATGTATTAACATAAATATTAATATGGAAAATGCATATTCATACACTAAATGTTTTCTTTAGGTCATTGGTTCTTTCTACAGAGTTCTGTTCATATTGAATATGAGGAGGAATCTCTATGGACAACTTATTTAACCTACCTGAGCTTCTGAAAAATGAAAATATCAATGTCTCCCAAGCAAGATTGTTGTAAAAATAGATAGTAATAGTTAACATTTATGATGCATCCCACAGGCTAGACATGTTACAAGCTTTCACATGTAACCTTATTGAATTTCCTTAACTCTGTGAAACAGAAATATATATTTAAGTATAAAGCACCTACATAGTTATTTCACCAAGTATATATTTTACACAGACAAGAAATAACTACTGATAATTGTTACCATTTTTTACATAAATATATGTCCCTTACTTCTTGTACCAAATCTTGGTGTGGCTGTTCTAATATAAGAGACATTAAATTGTTGATGCAGCCCGAGAACACAGGATGAATTGTGGGAGAGAGGACTGAAGCAGAGGGCAATGGTGACAGTCCGATAATCAGTTAGGAGAGCATGCCGGTGCTCTAAGGCATAGAGCAGTGGGCCAGCCCTTCATTGGCAGGTAAAGCTGACAGCGGGTCACAGGATAGAAAATCCTATGTACTCACGTATCTGTGAGCAGGCATGAGGGGTAGCTTTAGCAATGACACATAGGTTAGTTGCAGTTATATCCAAATCTTATGCTAAGAAACACCTACGAGAACATATGTATTTATAAAAAGATCCCATTCACAATAGCTATAGCAAAAAAACATCTCCTAGAAATACCCTAACGTGAAATCTCATTAGAGCTCTCATTAGAAATCTGTAAAAGTTTGAAAGAGTTAGAGAAGAAGACAGTAAAGACAACACATGCATGACAAACAACACACAGTATGTAAATTTGGTGGGATCTGGCATCTTCACAAAGAGCCCACAATTACTTCAGTTATGACACAGCTGAAAAGGGATTTTTACACCCCTGCTTTGAGAGGACATGTTTTGTGTAAAATGAAATGAGCTCTACTTCTCCATAGTCTGTGTACACCTGTATAAACCTGGTTTTCCTACTAAGGAAGGGGTTCCTCCATTTTCTGAGGTTAAGGAACTCATTAGCCACTAGCTCACAAGTGCTATTTCTTCTGTTTTCTTGAAGTAGACCTGAAAAAATTAACATGACCTCAAACGAGGAACATTTTACCAGTGCAATTGACCCTTTAAGTGTTTGTTAATAAGTGACTATGAAAAAATATTATGGACAGACAGGCATTACAAATACTTCCTTTTGTCAGCACCAGGGCAACTCCACAGCTTTGCTCTCAAAGTAATCCTGATGTGACAAGGTCTTTTTTTAAACCGTGTGCTGTTCCATCCTAGCAAGTCGCTCACTAAAAAAGAGTACACACAGCCAGCACATTATCCGAGAAAAGGAAAGAAAGAATGCAATGAGTAACATAGTCTTAGAATTTTGTGAAGTTGTGTCAGTTATAACATCACTTTCAGATGATTTCCTTTGGTGCTAGAAATCAGAATCGTGTGGTCTTTCAAGGAAAAATTCTCACTTTAAAGAAAGATGTATTCAATGGACTCCTAGGTTATTGAGAAAAGGATAGAAAACAAAGCTGCTATCTGCACGCTGTGCATAGAAAAAGAGCAGAAATGTTATCTGTGAAGGCAGGACGGAATCCAGCTTGCTTGACTCTGTCGGAAGCATGCTACAGCAATCTTCTGATTCTAATATGAAGCTGTAGTAAGGATCATTGCACTAATGCATGAGGATTTGTGATAATGTTGCAGAAATTTTACTGTCAAAACTGAACTGCAGTGTAATGACTTTTGTTATCATGGTTTCTAATAACTATTCAGCATGAATTGACCCTACATATGTTTTGCTGCAATAATGTGTCAGTAACTCAAAAAGCTAAAAAGGAGATAAAAAACAGTCAACACAAGTGCTATGTATGACTCCATGACAACCTTGCTCCATTCTTACTATTAATACCATTAAAGCAATTATAGCAAAGACACTATGCAAGCTATAAGATCCCATGGAAACAAAAGCTTCGACGCGCTGTGGCAGTTCCGGCCAAGTACACCTGCGAAGTACTAGTCACTGATGCCCCTTCCTACCTCCAAGTCTGTTACTCTCTGCTGTTGGGAGCCTTTGTTTGATGCGGTTCCTTTCCTGCCTCTACGATGTGTTTCTTCTCTTTCACGAGATAACGCTTTCCTTCCTTCTTTCTTTTTTTCTATGTCTTTGCATCTCTCCTTCTCTGCAGCATGTGTTCACCGTATCATTTCTTTGTTGCAGTAAATAAGAGAAAATGAAACTGTTACTAGTTATTACATACCTCTTACATGGCCGTCACCATGCTATGCATTTACCACATCTGTAAAGCATGGCACTCTGAGCCTACCGTCTCATAAGTAGTCAGTTACAGGAAACACTATTGTTATGTTTTATTTAATTTATAGAATTCTATTCAGCAGCTGGGAATTACCCACATTTCCTCAGGAAACTAAAGGCTACTGCAGCGAGGTCCCAGACTGAGGAGCTTAAACAAGAGAAAGGTGTTGTCTCTCCGTCTGGAGGCTGGAAGCCCAAGACCACGGTGGGCAGGGTTGGCCCGAGGGCTGGAGGAAGGATCTGACCAGGCCTCTCCTTGGCTTGTAGATGATCGCCTTCCCCTAGGTCAGCGGTTCTCAACCTGTGGGTCACGACCCCTTTGGGGGTCAAACGACCCTTTCACAGGGGTCGCCAAAGACCATCGGAAAACACATCTATAATTACATACTGTTTTTGTGATTAATCACTATGCTTTAATTATGTTCAATTTGTAACAATGAAAATACATCCTGCATATCAGATATTTATATGACGATTCATAACAGTAGCAAAATGACAGTTATGAAGTAGCAACGAAAATAATTTTATGGTTGGGGGTCACCACCACATGAGGAACTGTATTAAAGGGTCGCGGCATTAGGAAGGTTGAGAACCACTGCCCTGTGTCTTTCCATCTCTCTCTCTCTGAGTCTGTCCCAATTCCCTCTTGTGATACAGGCACCAGGAACATTGGATTAGAGCCCGCCCTAAGGACTCATTTTAACTTAATCATCTCTGTGAAGAGACTGTCTCCAGCCTCATTCGGAGGTCCTGGGGCCTTCAGCACATGTGTCTTAGGAAAGGGGACACAGTAAGACCCCTAACAGGTGCTGTGCTGTCACTCAAGGTCACGCTACGTGGAAGCGGGAACCAGCGCCTTGGGCTCAAGGCCACGGACTTGCTGCCACTCCACAGGCTCTCTCCTCTTCTTCTCTTCTTCCCTGACCCACCTGTTACCCGTACATGGTGTGTCATTGTCTCTTTAAATGCAAACGTATTTTAATCATAAACACTTTGCAACACTTGTAATACTGGGGCAGGGGGTGGGGGGTGGGAGGAGGGAATGAGAATGAACCTGAGTGCGGAGAAATAGGAACTCCCATTCCTAAAAGAGCATGGGACTGGGACAACAAGCCCTGCGGGGGGGGGGGGGGGGGGGGGAGTGGCGGGGGCGGGGGGGATGGTAACTCCACCGTCCCAGTATCCTCCTGTATCGGAAGCATGTGGGCAGAGGAATCCAGTGAATCCCCCATCAGGCTGGAAGCTCAGCTTATTAAGAGCAATTCTGCCAACCTGGACGGGATCTTTCCTACCCAAAGAGCAAGGACTGGCTGTGGCTCTCATAGTACCTGGGACAGTCCATCTGCAGGCGTTGTGAGTGTGGCAAGAACAGGCAGCAGGCCTGTGAGAGAGGCCAGGCTGCCCCACATGAACAGCCAGCTGCTTGGGGCTTCTCTCTAGTGATGTCTCACCAAGTTTTAAATTTCAAGCCAAAGAAGTAACTCCAAAAAAAATAGTGTCTAAATCGGAAAATATCACACTAACCTCAGAGTTATATTCTCAATATTTTATGACAGGAAGCAGTTAGAAAAAATGTCCACATAAACGTAAAGAGCAAATGAAAGCACCCTGGAATGCCGCATCCAGGCAAATGATTGCTTATGCCATGGAAACAAAAAGATATTTTTGAATGAGCGAACGGACAAAATACAGCCGGTTTTAAACATCCAGATGGCCAGAGAGCATGGGGAACTGTTCTCACCTCCCTAAAGCTATGTGCACACAAGTTAGAATGAGGTACAGTTTTAACTCTGTTTGTAAGAGATCAGAAAGATTGGTTGTGCACAGTGATGGTGGGGAGTGTGTGGGAAAGGTATTCATTCATACAAGGTGAGTACTCTCATTTGTCCACAGTGAAGATCACCAACCCACCTGCCTCCTCTCCATAATAACTGTCTTCCTGTTAAAACTCAGGTACTTCAGCTGCTAATAGAGATAAGGCCCCTCCCCGTGCAGTCTGCGCTCCTTTCCCTTCCACCTTCTTATAGCCATCATTCATACAATTTCCCATCTACATATATATAAAAGCCTAAGCAACCGTTATGACGGAACGGCCAGTTGCTATGACATGCGCTGACCACCATCTATATATATAAAAGCCTAAGCAACCGTTATGACGGAACGACCAGTTGCTATGATGTGCACTGACCACCAGGGGGCAGATGCTCAACGCAGGAGCTGCCCCCAGCCCATAGGCCCCAATCATCAATGGGGCTTACAGGTCAACCTCTTGGTCCCTCCCTGGCCGGCAGGCCCCATCAGGGCTGGACCCCTGGACTGGGCTGAGAACCAGGGGTGGGTGGCAGCAGACATGGGCCCTTTCCCAGCAGGTCTGCCTCCCTCCTTGGGGCTGGTGGCCAACCTCCCAGGTCACTCCCCCCATCCCTCCCCTAGGCTGGCAGGCCCCAATTGGCCTGCCTCAGTGGCAGTTGACCCCTCCCCCTGGTCAGGAGGCCCCGATCACCTGATAGGGGCCATGCCCCCAGCCTGGGACAGGGAACCGGGAGTGGGTGGTGGTGGATGTGGGCAGCGAGGGAAGGAGGAGGGGTATAGGCGGGGAACTGTGTGGTGGCAGCGTGGACGGCAAGGGAAGGAGGAGGCAGGGAGGAGGGGAACCTGATTGTCCCTGATTGCTGGCCAGGCCTAGGGACCCCACCCATGTATGAATTTCGTGCACTGGGCCTCTAGTGTTTTTATATCCTCAGATTTTCCCTTACCCTTGGCTTATTCCCATCACTATTCTAACACACTGTAATATTTAACACCTCAAAATCTGTCTTTTAATTCCACATTCCCTAGAATGCTTTATTTTTTTGTTAAAAAACTTGGAATGAGTTATCCATCTGCATTTGCAGTCTTTCCCTCATCATGTCCCATTCTCTTCTCTTTGCAGTACCACTGTGTCCATGATTTCCACGATGTCAAATCCCATACTGTATATCTGGCCTCATCTTGCCCAGTAGCTCCCCAGGATGTGATCACTGTTAGCCATTCTCCTGGAAGCATCATTTGCCTTGACCGTGACACTGTGGTCTCTCTTTTTCCTCCCACCTCACTGGACACTCTACGTCCCTTTTACTAGCAACTCTTATTCGGCTCAAATTCCAATAGCTGGGGAACTCTACCCAGTGCTCAGGGGTAGGACCCATTCACATCCTCTCTTTAGGAGACACCTAAATATGGATAAATTACACAAGCATAACTTTGAGCAGAAGAAACCACAGCCAGAGCACATACTGTACGATGTGTGCGTACGTGTGTGTACGTAACCTGTGCTGTTAGGAGGCAGGCGGGTATTGTCTTCGATGGGAAGTAGTGGCCATGGAGGACATCAGGGGGGTTGGGAAATGCGGATGATGTTCTGCCTCCTGGCCTGGCGCATGTGCACATGGAGCTATATACTTAGGATGTGCCTGCTTTCATATATGTACGTCATACTCCAATTAAAGCTTAAAATCATCCAGGACTTAGCACCCCATTTCCTGCTCTGGCCTCACAGACTGCGTAAGCCACCCACTCCCCCCCCCCACACACACACACCCCACTCTCTCACCTCACTCTGCTTTCAACAAAGGCTATTTTTTGATCCTGGACCACCAGACTCAGGTCCTTGACATTTTAAGATCCTTATAGATGTACATCTCCCCCCATATTTTCTATACCTGGCCTCATCTTACCATTGAACTATCATATTAAAAGCCCCCACCCACCAGAGCAGGCTTCCCAGAGGCCCTAAAGTTGTCCTGCAGCCACCCACTCGCATGTCACTTTATTTTCTTCATAGCACTTAACGTCTGATATTTCATTTTATGTTCATTTGTTCATGGTCTGTTTCTGCCAACTGAACATAAGCTTAATAAGAGTGAGGAACTTATTATCTTATTCACAACCATAACCCTAGCACCTAGAAAAGTGCCTGGCAAATATTTTTTCAATTACTCCATGATCGTTCCCAGTGGGGTGTCTAACAAATGTTTATGCTTACCACTGACAGCGCTTCTGCTTCTGGGAATTTGTAAGAAATAGTCGGAAAAGTCTGCAAAGATATATGTGTGATGATGTTGATTATAGTGCTGCTTATGAAAAGGGAAAACTTCAGCATATTTAATATACAATAGTATGGATTATCTAGGTATAGAATTGGCTGCGTATACAATGGAGTATTATACGATCTTTAAAAGGAATGATATAAATCAGGGGTCCTCAAACTATGGCCCGAGGGCCACATGCAAATACAAATATTGTATTTGTTCCCATTTTGTTTTTTTACTTCAAAACAAGATATGTGCAGTGTGCAGAGGAATTTGTTCATAGTTTTTTTTTAAACTATAGTCTGGCCCTCCAGCGGTCTGAGGGACAGTGAGCTGGCCCCCTGTTTAAAAAGTTTGAGGACCCCTGATATAAATAGTCTTGGTACATATTTAATTGAAAAAATCAAGCTATAATTGAGCATGTACTGTGTGATTTCTACTTTCTGTTCTCATCTGTATGATATTTTATTACATTTATTTCTATATTCCAGTGTTGAGCCTGTGGATGATTTTCACTCTCTTCTTTATTCCTTTGTTTATTTTTTTAAATATGTTTTAATTGATTTTAGAGATGAAAGGAGAGGGAGGGAGAGATAGGAACATCAGTGATGAGAGAGAACCATCGATGGGCTGCCGCCTGCACCCCCCTTACTGGGGACCGAGCGCACAACCCGGGCATGTACCCTGACCAGGGTCAAACCGTGACCTTTTGGTTCATGGATCAACACTCAGCCACTGAGCCATGCTGGCTGGGATGCTTATTTTATTTGTAGGATGAACATTTATTATTTCATGATATAAAAATGTAAGTCACAAATAAACTATAAAAATTAATAAGGACTTTGAAATAAGAAGCGGACATTTCAAAGTAAATATCATGGGACTGTGAAAAATGTAGGACACCCAGAAGAAAAAGCTAAAAAGGTATTAGATAAAATCCCTAATGACCCCAGATCCCACTGTAACTTCTTTTCCCTATACTTCATTTGTTTTTCCTACTTAAAGTCTATGTAATTATCATTACAGAATGTGTGTTATCATGAGGGTTTGTATTCTTCCTAACAGGATGTAATCTATCTTTATACAAGAGGAAGGTGGAACCTGCATGACAATCTGAATTAATGTTTAGAGAAAGAAAGGGGAAAAGCCTACAACATCCCTTAAAATATATACTTATAGATTTAAAATTTTTATTTCTTCTGGTGATGCCAGGCACATTCTAAAGAAATCAAAAAATATTCTTTCAGTTTGGGACACCTGCAGTCAGTGCAATTTGAGTGCGAATTTTGTTTCTGGGAAAGTCACCAGCCAGCCTGTGTCCCCCAATCCTCTTTCCTCTTCCACTGGACAAGGTGCTGTAGCTAGATGTATGTGACCACCTAGCATAGGGGCGATGGCATCGTCTGTCCCCCTAAATATTGTTGACTATGGGCTAAATGCTCTCTTCATTTAGTGATTTCCTTATGGGCATCATCTTCAATTTCTTTTATTGCCTGAAGCACTTTTCGGGGGCATATCCTGATATTTTCTCTAAATTATTTGTGTTTGCTTGCTTTTTAACCATGTTTCTAAAATGTTGAATTCTCTGATTATAAAAATAATACATAACACAAGGCAGAACATTAGAAAAACACAAAAAGAGCAAACTTTATCTTTGCATTCATTCAAAAATTAGTATGGCAGGAGTGGGGAGAACTCCTTTGCGACTCCCCTGTGGAGTGCTGGCCATGTTCATGGTAGCATCGTCTTATCGATTATATTCCCATAAGGCAAATGCCTTCCAGGTGTCTGATTTGTGTGTTTATATCATTCCAACCTTTCACTTTTTCCCTCGTACGTAGACTGACTAAATACGTTTAGAATTACCTAGAGCGATGATGAGCACTCTCTAAATTGCTTAGTGCAGGCCACCTAATAGCAGCTGGCTGGTGGGCCCCAGGAACCAGCTGCTGGGAGCTACATCGACTTCCAATTGAAACTTCACTTATCCTTTACTTGAACATTCAAGCATGTTGTGCATCCACCCACCTGAAAATAATGTGGCTGAGGTCATATTTTTCCACGTTTGTCAATGGAAATGTGACGGAGCAGATTCCAAGACATCCTGAAGATAAGATGGATTGTCACTCTCATTTTTCCTTGTCTCTGTGGCCTGTAATGCTTTCACAGAACAAGATTAAATGTGTCTGGCATGACTTGCTATTCAGAAAACCATGTTGGTGTTTCATAGAACCCACACTTTTCCAGGTGATTAAAATTTGATTGATCACTGCTTCTGGTGTCTTTCCAGGCAACCCAGTAACCATGTCCAATTTTTCAATATTTTTAATAATATGTAAATGTTTAGTCTTTTCCAAATTATTTTCATTGTATACTTACAGAGTCCTTAACATACTGCAAAGACCCCTTCTCTGTTTTCTTATGGACAGTGGCTTTTCCTCTTCCTGTGATTTTCATATATAAACAGCGCTTTCTGTTTTTCTGTTAAATGTCTATGTTGCCCATCCTTCCACCATGGCTATTTCACTCTGGTCAACAGTTGACAAATACTTTCTCCTCAAAGGCAGGGGTGATGAAGCTATTGAACTCCAGCCTGTCTGCTGCTCTTCACTCAGTAATTCACTATAATCAACCAAATATTGATGGAGCAGATACTATTGTTTCTTCTCCATCATTCACTATAGCTGTTTCTTTTCTAAAGTTCTTCCCTAATTGATGCGAAGATTTATGCTCATGTTTATGGTGCTCTGTTGATAACAGCTCCTGTTCTATCTTTATAATGTGTATCTATGAATCTGTGCCATCTTTTCTTTTGCATTTTTCTTTAGTAATTAGAATTAATTTCAATTTAAACACTTTCCCTTTGCCTTTAATATCATATAGATGTCCGAGTTTAACCAGTTTTGTCTTTTGCTATTTTTATTGCCCTTCTAATACGTAGCCAGATTAGGCTTCTAGGAATCCTAACCTAACTAATAGGTCCATCCCTAAAGCCATTGTCTTAATCTCTATTACTTCACTTTAGAGCATCTGCTGTGCTAGATGGAAGGATAAAACAGATGAAAAGATATGGACGGTATCCACACTTAAGATGCCAGATATTATAGTTTTTAAAAAAATCTTGGTTTACCCTTGAATTTGTTGCGTTACCTCATTATCACATGCTTGAAAATTTACATCTACCATAATTTCCTCAACTATTTCATAGCAACAAAGATGAAAGCAAGGTAAATCCAATTACCTTTACACTAAGAATATTGTTTTAAAAGTGATAATGTCTCTGAATCACTTTGGCAGGAGAGATCTGGGTAAAATCCCCCATCCAGCATGTGATTCGGATCAGAGATTTCCACTAAATTGAGGCATAATATTCTGCTATAATACTCTATATCAGCGGTTCTCAACCTGTGGGTCTCGACCCCTTTGGGGGTCGAAAGACCCTTTCACAGGGGTCGCTTAAGACCATTGGAAAACACATATATGATTACATATTGTTTTTTGTGATTAATCACTATGCTTTAATTATGTTCAATTTGTAACAATGAAATTGGGGGTCACCACAACATGAGGAACTGTATTAAAGGGTTGCGGCATTAGGAAGGTTGAGAACCACTGCTCTATATAGATGCTACCATGGCAAGTCTTGAATATTTTGTAAAGGAAACACATCAGCAGTATTGATGATCTATAATTTATAGGCCATCTAACATCACTTTTACGTGGTCATACATTTGAACATCTATGCATATTATCTAGGATTTTGCTTAAACAAAGCCACTTTGTGAGACCTGCATGAACTGTCTCTCCTCATTCTAACCCCACTCACCTCATCTCTAATGGAATCCATGCTAAGATTTGATATTTAAGGTTTTCCACTTAAAGAGTTGCTCTACAGAAGTAGAATGAATGCTTAAATAGACAATATATGCTTTCATAAAGCCTTTCAATTCATTTAATAAAATATGATAAGTAGGTTTTTAGATTCTCTTCTATTCAACTTCAAAATAAGATCAAGTAGAGTATTTTGAATGATTAGTAAATTTAAAATAAAATTTCCAGATTACTTATTATTCAGAAAGTCAAAACTTAACAGAATATTCACTTTTGTTTACTATGTGTTTCATTGAGGGAAATTTTTTTTATCAGATTTTAAGCTAAATTGAATATGCAATCATTAAATTGATCCATTTAAATACTTTCTTAATGTTCACATTTTAGCAATAAAAACTTTACAATTCCAAATTCTGTCTAGTTTGGGGTCGAAAAGGAAGTGGGTAAAACATACTAGACATAATGTCACAGTACTAGATTATAAAAATGTAAGTTAAAATGGTAACTGTCATTAAAATTGAAGTAAGCCTGATAACATAGCTGAAATATTTCCATGTTTTAATGGCTGGAAATATTTTAAATAAGTGGGTAACTTTTCTAGATTTTAGGACATATAATATTCTAGATGTTACCAAAGTGGAAGGTTTTTTTCTTCATAAATATTAAGAGTATGCAGAAATGTAGCAATTGATAGAATAGACCATCTTTATAGCACTGGGTTATGGGTTTAAGAAAGAAAATTTTTTGCTGCTTGTTGTTGGTTTTTACTTTGTTTTTAATGTCAATACTGTTAAATTTTCTGCATTTTCTGCATCCACATATAACTTTTGACAGTACAGTCAGCCCTTCACAATCTACCACAAGTGGAAAAAGGTATTTTCGATCCAAGGTTGGGAACTGGCAGTTGGGAATTCAGAAATGCTGCTCTTGATCTGCAGTGGGTTGAATCAGTGGATGAGAAACCCAGGGAGACAACAGGGAGTGGCCAGAGGGTGTGACTGGAGGGCTGACTATATATTTTGAAAACAATTTGCTTGTGAGTGTACCCGCATAGTTCAAACTAGTATTGTTCAAGGGTCACCTGTAATGTACGAAATTACTTTAAGAAACTAAAGACACTTGACACTTGAGACTTTATAACTCATCCCAGACTTTACACAGAAGTAAACACCTGTGCTGGCTCTTAGTAGAAGATGGACTTAGTAGAAGAGGAACATGCCTCAGAGAAAGGAATGCATGAGCTTAGCCCAAAATATGGGAGCAGGGTGAATCAACAGGGCATTGCAGAAAAATAGTGGGCAGAAGGAGATGGTTGTGGTGTCCTAGAGAGAGCGAGCGAGCTGGGCAACTGGGAAAGGTGGGTCAGAGACCTGGGAAGCTAACGGTAAGGTAAATCAGGAAGGATTTATATGCTGGGTCTGAGAGCTTTGGGTTTCATTCCGCAGGCACTAGAAGCCATTGAAACAGTTGAAGCCTGATCTGATAATGGCATAACCACATGTATGTTTTAGAAAAATCACCCT
This sequence comes from Myotis myotis, assembly GCF_014108235.1. Taxonomy (NCBI): domain Eukaryota; kingdom Metazoa; phylum Chordata; class Mammalia; order Chiroptera; family Vespertilionidae; genus Myotis; species Myotis myotis. The sequence goes on along the minus strand of NW_023416401.1, from coordinate 5,780,853 downwards.
CGAAGTGATATGTGGATGGACCTGTAAGATTTGGGCTGGAGGCAAAAAGTCTACTTGGAAAGTGGTAGAATATTCCAGGTTAAAGGCAATGACAGATACACTAACACAATGGCAATGTGAGGCAAGTGAAGGGTACAAACTGAGAAAATATTTCAGAGTAACAGGGACTTCATGTCTTGGAGGTGAGAGGTAAGATAGTAAAGTGGTCTGACACTCAGCATGTATGAATTCTTTCTATAGTGAAGGCATTATGCCCGTCACCAGAGGCATATCTATATATCTATATCTATATATCTATATACCTATATACCTATATATCTATATACCTATATACCTATATATCTATATATCTATATATCTATATATCTATATATCTATATATCTATATATCTATATCTATATCTATATCTATATCTATATCTATATCTATATCTATATCTATATCTATATCTATATCTATATCTCTTTGGTTTGGGTGATGGTGTAAATCTTAGGCCAAGTCACTCGAATAGCTCATATGGTTTAGGAGCAGGTTTCAGATAAAGAGAATGTGTTTCTGTCTGATGTGCTGCATTTGAGAAACCGAGGATGTAGAGTAAGCAGCTACCAACGCCAAACTAGAATTCAGGTGAAATATTAAAGGTAGCCCTCTAAACGTGGGAGCTTGACGTGCACTGGTTTGAGCGTGCCTTTGAATCTTTTTTATCTGAATTTATAAATACCATCTATTTACAATAAAAACTCTTAACACTTATGTTCTGGGTCTTCTTCTAAGTGTTGTGCATGTGTTACCACATTTAATCTTCAAAATTGTGTGAGGTGATAGGTATTGTTGTCATACAAGGAGGGACAGGAAGGTACAACCCTTTGTGCAAAGCCGCCGACCTAGTCAGTGACAGGCTCAGCAGCTGACCCTGAGCAGCCTGGCCCGTCTGACCACTCCTCGATATCACCTCACGGAAAACATCATTCCCCCCGCCCCCATTCTCAGGATGTGTCAGCCTTTCAGGCATCTTTTGGAAAATAACTTCTAGTTTTACTTGCGCCTTCTTTTTCTGTCCTTGCAGCAATTTAAAAACATTTGTATCTGGGTGTTCAATGAGGACTGTTACTTCCGGAAATATAAGTACTTGATGGAAATAACTTTTCAGCACACAAATATGAGCAGGCACAGTTATTTTACATTATGCTCTGTTATATTCTTAAATAATTATATTTTAATATGCTATATTTTCCTAAAAATCAGTGAGTTGAACAGCAGTGGAAGTGAGGCATTCTGCATTTTATTGTCTCAGAAGATTTTAATTTGCTTCATTCAGTTCTGTACATCTATATTTTCAGACACTTACTTCAGCTGTAAGGAAACCCGAACAAATTAGAATATACAAGTAAGACATCAACTCACCTCTGACAAAACTCCCGGCATCTTGCCTGTACGAACACCTTTGTTTCAACTATCAAAGACTTGGGACACCCACTAGGGACTGTACTTATCCCCATGCAACTGGTTTATATTCTCCTTCTGTGTAACCTATATTTCAGTCTGTTTCTTTCTCCAACTGGAGCCCTCAACCATTTGAATCACTGTACTCCATATACCCCATCAATGAAGTCACAGTGCTTTTCTCCTATTATCTGGGTGACATCAGACCTGTCCACGGGTAACAGGGGCTGGTGTGGGAGGATGGAGCAGATCCGCGGGGAACGCCACCCCGGTATGTGGACGATGGGAACGGAGGATCGTATGGATTGAAGCCCATGATTTTCAGGCTGATGTCCAGACAGCAGATGGCTTCAGACTCCTCTCATCCGGAACGCCAGCGCCTGCTCCAGTCACATGGCCCTCGCTAATATTTGTAGAGCATCTCTGTGGTCCCGAGTGCAGGCACTTACTATTCTATTAGGCAGACATTACTCCTTTTGAAGCCGGATCACAGGGCCCCTGGGCTGCGTGGCGATCATTGACATTAATCACTATTTGTCCAGCCTTAGGCTGTGACGTTCCCACGTACGCATCTTTCAGGGACGGACCTGTCAGTGGCCTGTTCACAGCGGCGCAGGAGAGAAATGGCTTGCCACGGGCAGGAGTTAAAGAACTAAGCAGCCCCTCTTCCTGCCCCAGTGCGTGTTAATAGTAGGCAGTCCACACTGCTAACAAGTTGGAAGTCCCTGCTTCCCAGGGATGGATGGGACCACTTGTCTAGGAGGGGCCGGCACCAGGACTTCCCTGTCACTTTCCAAACTGCACAGGCTGGCGCTGGATGGCAAGCAATGGTCACGGGAGCTGTTCATCTCACGGCCAAGTAGTTCCTGAACATCGCATGTGCTCTTTCCTCTGTCTTTCTGTTTCCTCCTGATCAGTGTGAACCGGTGTGGATGGTGGTGCCTGGCCTCGGAATGCGCCGCCTCTGAATACCAGTCCATACACGTCCACGTTGCAGAAATAATAAAAAGAGCCTCTCTCTGCTTGTTTCATCAGCTTTGATTGCAAACTCTCTGCAATGAACACCGTCCTCAGATAACTCAAATTTGTCATTGTGTCACCCTCTCCGCGTGCTGGAGTTCGGAATTTACCTAAGTTGACAAAGAAATGAAATTGTGTAGCCTTTGTCTGGCGTGCCTGCCTGTTTATGATTTTAGGGATTATATCCATGTTCAGCATTAAATTCATAGAATGAGCAAAATGTCAAACTTTGTTTACTAATTTTATACTTATCTGTTCTTTTAATATCCTGTCTTGGTTCTCTAGTTGTAACATAGATGAACCTAAAGTTTGCTAGAAACATTTGCCATTAGCTTCTTCTAAAAAAAAATTAAATTTGAGGATAATCCTACCTCCAGAGCTTATTCTGTTCCTGGCCATTGACTGTGACAGTGGAAGGCTCATCTGAAAGCACCAGAGCGTCCCATCTAAAAGCATCAAACATATTACATTTCGGGAAAAAGCTAATTCAGATTGTTTAATTCTGGTAATATTGCCTCTGTCACCTTCAAAATCAAAATGTTCTTTTCTGTTATTATAAGGAAAACAACCAAATTGCTAAAAAACCCATTTGAATACACAGCTGCCTTATGTTGCATACTAATTTGATTAAAACGCTCGTGCCCCGCCAGCATTTTTACACGGAGCACGTTGGTGAATTTAACAAAGACCGTTGTAGAAATATATGTGAGGCGGCGGCGCTGACCGGTGTCTGCGGCCGTGACCACCGGCCCCCGGACAGGGCAGGGAGCTCTCTGGCTGAGGTGGAAGGAGGCATGGAACAGCCGTGGAGCCGGGTCTGCTTGCTCACTGCTTTGGGCACCGAGCCAACCTCATTGCAAATAACTGCATTAGTCAAGTGTATCGAAATTATTACAACGCAGCGTCCATCCCCGTTACTGCTGTGGAAGCAGTTTCTGGATCTTCTTGTCATTAGAAAACATTTCTCTGAAGGGGGAGCGCCACATAAATTCAGGGCCAGTTGGATTTATAGGAGAATGGCCAGGGGACTTTGACAAGTGGCTGTATCTGTCCCTTCTCTACAAGGAGGAGCCTGGGAAGGGCTCCTTGTCAGGATCTGACAAAGTCAGAAGACTTTCCAACACCACACCCCCACCCCCAGGGTACCTCCATCCTGTGCTTTTCCATTCACTTCTGCATTTCTTCCTCGAGATGCTTTTTATCCAGGGTTAGTATTTGTCTGCATTTGAACTGACTGGAACTTTGTTTCTCATAAGGAATGTGAGGAGCAAAAGCATTGCTGATAGAGATTGTAGGAATCTTACTCCACATCTTACAGGTGAGCCCCCAGCCAGGTCTGCACACAGAAAAAGAAATGTCAGGTCTTTCTTGATGATTCTTCCGTGAACTTATCCATCGACAAACACATTCTCCAGATGCCTCACCGCTCTCCCACTGTCAGACGTGCTATTGTGGGGGACACCTTGGCTCCGTATCCACCCGGTTGCTAAGTAGATATCAGATGTTTCTGACATGAACCGTCTTGACCATTTAGGCTTCCGCGTGACCTCTGCATTGCGTGTTTGGGTTTGTTTTTGATTTGGGTTTTGGGAGTTGCCTGCAGTACTTTCCTCCTCATTCCCTTTCGACCATCTAGAGACCCATTTCGCTTCTCTGTAGTCCAGGCTACTGGGTGCCACAAGTTGTTCTGAGAATCTTATGTTAAGAATTTCATTACCTGTGATACGAAAATAATGATGTCTGAAATGTATCTTTCAAGACTATTCAGAAGACCAATGAAAAGGTATTCACAAGCTATTTCAAACTCCAGAAATTTTCTATCATGACTTTCATATATAGCATCAATGTGCCATTTGACCTCCAAAGTTAAACACACCTTAGACAATATAACAAGATTATGTAAAAACAAGCCCGGCTATAATTTTCTCAAAAATTACAGTGAATAAAATATTTAATTTTCCATCCAGGATTTATTTCATTTAAAAGTATCTGATAGAAAGTATGAATTAAATCAGTACAAAATGTTTATATAGTGTCTTTTTCCTTCAGGAAAATAATTCTGCTGAGAATGAACAGAATTCATTCTCTGATTCTTCCTATGCTGTCCTTTAATAAAGAGTGTGCAGCTTCTATATTTAAGTGAAAAATAAGCTTGCCTCAGTAGTATTTATCAACCACTCATCCTGTTAAACTCTGACACTTCCAAGAATTTTTAAGAATAAATGTCCAATTAAGAGATTGTTAAATAAAATATAATGCCACTACACAGTTAAATATAAAAACAAATGACTTAAACTATAAATTCTAAGTTAACAGATGCCATGGAAATTACCTTGATGTAATGTAAATTGATATTATATCCAAAAACATAAAATCCTAAAAGTGTGATAACACTCGGGTTAAAATTTGTAGTTATATAATCATGCACTGTTTTAAAATTACATTAAATCAAATACATGTATTCATATCTGTGTTTGATATGTATGTGTATTTGATAGGAAATGCAAGAAATTTTAAAGTTTATTATTGGGCTGTAGGATATTATCGATTTGTATCTTTATAAGTTCTCATAATTTCTAAATATTGTTTTACAACTTTGTATGCTTTCATAAGTTAAAAACAAACAAAATTATTTATCCTATGCTAAATCTTGCCTTTAATTAGTCCTCAATTTGGGGGGTCTGTTTTATAGTAAATTACTATTAAATTTGTGGTAAGAAATACTTAATTGTTTTCTTGTTAATTTATTAGAACCCAATGTCATTAAAATTTTTAATTTTATCTCTGAATATTACATTATAGTGACTTAATTTATCTGGATGTCATTCTGGTGGTGTGTAGAGATGGAGAAGGAGTCATTTTCTAAGTGAAGTTTAGGAATTCTTACCATATTTTAGGATATGCCCCTACTGTTGACGAGGGAGTTCTACTAGAGACCATAGAATGATGGGAAGAAAAGCATCTCTGAAATTATAATATACTAGAGGCCCGGTGCACAAAAATTTGTGCACTCGGGGCGGGGGGGGGGGGGGAGGAGGGGAAGGGGGTCCCTCAGCCCGGCCTGTGCCCTCTCGCAGTCTGGGACCCCTCAGGGGATGACCACTTGCTGGCTTAGGCCTACTCCCCGGGGGGATTGGGCCTAAGATGGCAATCAGACATCCCTCTGGCAGCCCGGCAGCCCTCGGGGGATGTCCATTTGCCAGTGGAGAGCAGGCCTAAGCTGCAGTCTGACATCCTTAGCGCTGCTGAGGAGGCAGGAGAGGCTCCCACCACCACCGCTGTACTGGCAGCCATCAGCCTGGCTTGAGGCTGAGCAGAGCTCCCCATGTGGGAGCACCCTGACCACCAGAGGGCAGCTCCTGCATTGAGCGTCTGCCCCCTGGTGGTCAGTGTGTGTCATAGTGACCAGTCATTCCCAGGCTTTCTGCTGTTAGGGTCAGTTTGCATATTACCCTTTTACTATATAGGATAGAGGCCTGGTGCACGGGTGGGGGCCGGCTGGTTTGCCCTGAAGGGTGTCCCGGATCAGGGTGGGAGTTCCGCTTGGGTGCCTGGCCAGCCTCGGTGAGGGGCTGATGGCTGTTTGCAGCTGGTTGCACCCCCTTCAGAGTGGTGGTCCCCACTGGGGTTCCTGGCCAGCCTGAATGATGGGATGATGGTGGTTTGCAGCTGGTCACACCCCCTTCAGGGTGGGGGTCCCCACTGGGGTGCCTGGCCAGCCTGGGTGAGGGGCTGAGGGCCGTTTTCAGGCTGGTGGGCGACTGAAGCTCGAACCTCTCATTTTTTTCTTTTTTTCTTTTATTTATTTACCTTCTATGGCTGTCACTGGAGCTGAGAGCCCACTTTAGCTCTGAGGCCGGCTCCAGCTTGATGCCTCAGCTGCTGAAAGCAGGAATCTAGGGTTTGTTTGGCTTCTATAATTGCAACACTGTTGCGGTCCTGCTTGCTCCAGCTCTGACGGCTGAAAGCAGGTATCTGGGGTTTGTTTGGCTTCTATAATTGCAACATTGTTTCTTAGAGTGCAGTTCAGAGCTCGGCAAGGAAGGCGGGGAACCTTGGCTTCCTCCATCACTGGAGCAAGCAAGCCTCCTGTTCACTTCAGCTGCCTGGCTGCCGGCCGCCATCTTGGTTGGTAGTTAATTTGCATATAGCCCTGATTAGCCAATGGGAAGCATGTCAGAGGTACAGTTAATTACCCTATTTGTCTTTTATTAGATTAGATTACTTTTAGGCCTCATTCTGTTTTACTACTGTTTCCCACTCTTTCCCTTGACAAAAATGAAGCTATCCTTAAATCTATATTCGATAGTCCCCTCCAATATAAAAATAGGCAAAAGTAACAATTCATAGTCAGGGTACAGGATAAACATTCCCAGAGAATTTTTAATACAATGATTTACTTTAAAGCTTCCAGGAATCTTTTGTGTCTAAAACTACCTATAGATAAAAACTACCTAGTTATAAAAAAAATAAGCTAATTGACATTTGTGTAATAAATATTTTTATATCATGGTTCATTTCATAATTATGAAGAAAATTCACAAATGGCCCTATTTCATAATGCCAAGAAATTATTCTAGTGCCAGAGCCATTTTTTTTCTAGAAACTTCTAGGATATTCTATTATAACACAATGTAGTTATTGCAAACTATTACTAGAAAACTGAGTCAGAATGTTCGAAGCATTATCTTTTCATTCTCTCAGGCTCCCACAACAAAGTACCAAAACTGGGTGACTTAGAAACACCAAAATTGACTACTTTACAGTTCTGGAGAATACAAATCCAAGATGAAGGTGTCATGGGAATAGCCATGCTCTGAAGTCTCTCTGAGGCTGTCCGGGGCCTGCTCCTGGCTTCCGGCTGCTGTAGGCATTCATGGGCTTGTGCATGGCCATCTTCCCATTAGTTACTCTGAGTGCCGGGCTGTGCCTCCACATTTCCCCTTTTGAAAACGACACTGGTTCCATTCTACCTGAATTGCCCCTGTCTCCACAGGGGCCCCATTCGAAGGTATTGGGGTTAGAATGTCAACATGTATTTTTAGGGGGACAGAATTCAACTGTGAATACATGTGATTTACCATCCTTACAAACTGCAAGCTTCCGTGTGGATCTCTTATGTTTAGGAGGGTTAAACGTACTTTTCAGTAAAAAGAAAATTGATGGCTAGTATTTAAGCAAGTGCTTTTCTCCAGGATAAATCCCTTGACGCAGAGCAGCCTTGAGGCATTAGAAATACTGGGAACCAGCAAGAGCCAGGCCCTCACGGGGCCTGCCTCACAGGGAGGTGAAGGAAGCCGAGGTGCATCCAGGCGGCCATGTCCTTTGCTGCTTAGTCTGTGATGCTGTAGAGAGACGTTTGAACTTACAAGGGGACGTGAAGATCAAGGCATTTCAGGTTGGAAGTACCTCTTTTCATTTCACAGCTGAAGAAGCACTTGAAGGCCCTAAGCAATGTTTGGCCAGAAAAAAAAAGAACTTGCTGGCAGATGGATTAAACAGACAAAGTTTCATCCATAAAAAATATTTTATGCCCTAATATCTACAAAATTAGAGGCATCAATTGGGAAGCTGTTAACAAACGTAGCCAGTAAAATGCGTACACATCGCAGAATTGAAACTCCCAAACTGTGGGCTACTGCTTTATAACGTATCGGTTAAAACTGTGAGACACAGAAGCTGTGGAAGGAGAAGAATGAACGGAGGGAAAGCAGAACCATTAATGTCTGCCCTGGGACACCATAAGCCTGAGGTTTGGATTCACCTTGTCTTTGTTGTGCTGTTTGTCTTTTTTCTCCGAATTCTGCTCTGATTATTTAGCTGACTGAAGCAACCAAAGTGGGATAAGTTGTGACATCTCTGCTTTTCCAGCTGCTTTTTTAAAATAACATGAAGATGGACGACAGTGGCCTGTGCCATTCTGCAATGCTTCCGGAGCTGCTGGGCCAGGTGCCACACACGTAGTAACTAGTGTTTGAACCATCGGGTATCAAACCTTGTGCAGGTATTTTTTTACTCAAAAAGGGCCCTCTCCTCTCAGGGTAAACCCTGGGCGATGATATCCGTGTTGCATCTCCATAGAGCCCCTGCTCAATGCTCCATTCCTGTGTGGGCTCTGGAGCTGGCTCTGCTGGTCTTGGGAAATATACGTCCCTAGTTTCATGTAAATTGGAGTTTTTAGTCTCTCCATCCTCTGATTACACTGTAGGCATGAACTGTACGTGATTGGTTAGCTCACCTTTTTCATGTGTGGAATGTGTATGGAGGGACTGAAATTAAATTGGTCCCCATTATCTTATCTTTCTTTCATTCTCATTCTATTGATAAGTGATAAATGCCTTAGCCTTCCTTATTCCATCCTTCTTAACCCAGATCATTTCTTAACCCATTCAATATTTGAAGATTTATCTATTCCTAGAGGTTTATTTATCTTATTGCTATTTCTCTTTGTTAATTCTTAATATTCTCTTTTGTCTGGTCATCATTGTGTTTGTGAACTTTACTTTTTAATACTTTATACATAGCTTGTATGTTTTTTGTATATCATGGTTGGAAAATATGAGTTTTGACATTCTAAATATGTTGATTGTTGTTTTGTCTGACTTGTCATCTTGTTTATTTTGTCATCTTCGATTGTGAGGCCATTGCTTAAACTTTATTAGTGGATGTCCTTTTATATTTATTGAGGATTAAGCAAATATTCCTCCAAATATAATGTGCAGCTTGCTTCTTTAGATAGAGGTAGATGGGAGTCCAAGTGTCTCCTTCTCCACCTTCCATTTGTCTTAAGATCCCATTTTCAGATATCAATGATGCTAACAGCATCTCTCCTTAGAGAACTTCCCCCTCCCCCTCAGTTAATGACTTGGGCTTTGAACACCCATTTCTTGTTGCTCTGATTTTATTTTTAAGGGAGTAGGAGAGAGTCTTGGAAGCCATGACTACTTCCTAGGAGTCAAGAATGTGCCAAAGAATGTGCCTTTCCAGGTTTTAGTTGTTCTACGGCAGGTCTCTTGGAATACCTTGGCAGGCAAGGAGTCGGAAGCAAAAGTCCAAATCTTCATTTTTATCAAATTTAATAGTACAAGTATATCTAATTCATTGAAATATCAATATGAAAGGTAGAAAAAAGTCAGTAAGTTAAATAGAGACTAATATTTAAAAGATATAAGAGAAAATTAAAGATATATCCTTATACATCTTAAACTTTTATGACATAACCTCCACTTTGTAGTTGAACTCTAAGCTTTCCTGATGAATTTATACACTTTTGAGATAGGACATTTCTTACCCAATTTTACAATTTTATCCTTACTTCTGTCTTATTCTACAGACTCTGGCTAATATAAAACTGTGTTGAACCTCCAGCATTTTAGATCTTGTTATAAAAATAATTGTTTGCTCTGGTGAGATGACCTACTTTACCTATGCCAGCTGTAGGGACCTGAAATGATCATGCTTTTCTTAAAAATTAGAGAGAGATGTTTTTCTGGTCGATCCTAATTTCTGCACAGTTTTCAATAAAATTAAAGTACCACTGGTTCCTCAGTGAACAAACAAGTAAAAGAAATTAAAATTAGTAAGTATATAGCATAGATTTCTATTTTATTTAAAGATTGCATTTCAGTATTTCTATTATGGCAATAGTCTTCTTGTTGAAAACTTTGCTATGCTATATACATTATTAATAAACAGGCTTAACATATAGCTTTACTGTTAGTCCCTAGCATGGTTCCATGAAGGAGCCAAGAGAGTTGAAGATCTGATTTAAATGTTTAGATATTTTCATAAATGTCCTGAGGATGAAGAGGGCATCTACATCCCAGGCCTGGACCATTTGGAGTAAGTTCAGAATTCTACAGGAAAAATATTTTTAAAGAAGTGCTTATCAGTCAAATACAATAGAAAAACACTTTCAGTTCTCTGACTGCATACTAATATAAAACAAGGAACTAATGCTAGTTGGATGGAATTTTCCTCAAGAACAGAAGTATTTCCAAATATGATTTTGGAGTTTTTGTGAGAAACTTACTAGAAAAAAATTGATTGTAAAAATATACCAGTACACCATCTGCTTTCTCAAGAGTCTCAATAAAAGAAACATAGGAATTCAAATAACCAGTGTGATAACTGAACCTGCTACTTATAGTCTCATCCAAAAATTGACACATTCTATTAATGCCTTGGTGCTTTTGTTAAATAAAATAATTTTGCAAAAAGAAATATTGATTAAGCACCAGCTACACTTCAGTCGTTATCTTGTAGGAATAAACTGGAGGGGAAGGTAATTAGGAAGGTCAGGTTAAACTGACTGTACTCTCAAGAAGCGTGATAAGTATTGAAAGCAAGAGGATGAGGCCTTTGTCAGACTAATTGTTAAGGAAGTGTTACCGTCATAGACAGCTAGCTAATATTAATGACAGGAAAGGAGCAAAGGGGAGGCCAGGCATTATAAGCATGGTCATCTGGGCAGCTTCACCAGGAAGCTGTAACTTCACACTCCCCAGGGAACTGGTCTACTGGACTCTTCCCTACAAATCCCTGTGAGGAGTGTTGGGGGCGGGGAAGGCTGGGAGGACCAGACAAAGTGGAAGATGGGCGCATGTGCAGTTGGGGAGGGGGACTTAGGAAAGGTGCTTGCCTCTCAGTCTAACCTGAGGACAAAGATAATTGGCTGCGGGGATAGGGGAAGAGAGGCACCAGGATTTCGGGAAATCTTAGAAGGTTAATATCTTCAGACAAAGGAATTCCTGCTCTCTTTTTCTTCTTGCTTCGCTCCTGCTTCCTTGCACTGGCCCATGCTCCCTCCATAGCCTTGTGGCCCTAGAAGCAAAGGACTGCAGCTGAGAACACGGGCTGACCTAGCCAGATGCTGGACTGGACTGCGCAAATAAGGAGTGGAAACTCTAGGCAGTGGCTTTGATCTTAGTCCCACTGAAGGCAAAATGGGACTTTTCCATGCCGGGAGAGAGGGAGATGGGACCTTGGAAACTCAGGGGTTTAATCCACAGAAATAAAGCTTTTTTGGATACCTCATCCTCCCATGGGGGCCTCAGGAAATTTATTTCTGTGATACCCCAAGAAACCCACTTCCATCAGCAACAAGTGGGGACACAGAGGACATCCTACTGATAACAGAAGGAATTCTTGTTATTTACTTAACACTAGAGGCCTGGTGCATGAATTTGTGCATGGGGGTGAGGGGTCCCTCGGCCTGGCTAGCGATTGGGGTGATAAGGGCATCTCGCCCAATCCGATCAGGGCCGATTAGAGCAGGCCAACCAGGGAGAGGGACTGCGGAAGGTTGGCCGGCCATGGGAGGTTGGCTGTGGGAGCACACTGACCACCAGGGGGCAGTTCCTGCATTGAGTGTCTGCCCTCTGGTGGTCAGTATGCATCATAGCTCCGGCTGGTCATCCGGTCATAATGGTCACTTAGGCTTTTATATATATAGATAGACACTGTCTTAAAATATTTATGTGTGGAACTGAAAGAGCCAATAGCAATGGGGATGAAATATATGAGAGGAAAAAATTTGATAGAAAAAAGATTCAGAGCAGAGGTGAAAAAAGCAGTTTTGCCTTTTAAAACCCACTTGGGTTCAGAAGGCCCCCTGCAAGAAGACTTGTCAGCTCAAAATGTTTGGAATTGGTGTAATACCGGTACCACCGTTGTCTTTCTTTTGCCACATCTGGATAAGACTTGTGTTCTCTGTTACCATGTCACTTCCATGAGTGAACTTATGAATTGAGTGCATGTGACATTAGCTGCTGTTTCTGAGCCTCCAGGTGGCAGTGGCTTATTGCAGTAGCTTTGTGATGCCCGCAGCCTTGGATCCCGTGTGAGAAATCACAAAGCCATCCTGATGCCGCTCGCTTGGCAGGAGGGCCTCACAAACTCACAGGTGCAGCTCCCATTTCTCCATGTGCTGTGCACAGCATCCCAAGTTCACGTGACACTGAGACAGGGGCACATCGAGGTTTCATATGTGCAGTCCTGTGGGAAGAGCTCAGGAGATTTATCTCAGTGCAGTGGCAGATGCAGTGGCGTGAGCACACTCCGCCTATACAAGCTTCCTCGGCACACCGGGAAGTGGCAGCGCCCGCCTGAGTAAGCCCCCTAGAGCCCCTACATAGTACCCTATCTTTCCTACCATTGGTTGCCCTAAGGATGTTGTAAACTTCTGATTGGTCTGGAATGTTATATATGTCGCTGTACTTAAACAATAAAACTCAGATCTGCGTCTTGAACCTGATCTCCGGAGTCGGGCATGCTTCGTTAGGACTCCATCGGCCTCACCCCCCGCGGGACCCCCTGCCTCACAGTCCGTTTATACAACCTAAGATGCACATAAGTGAATTAACTTGAGTTATTTTAATCAGGAAATGAGAAAAATGCTTGGTTGTTGTGGGTTACCCTGTAGGCAGGAATAAGTTGGAATGTATCATAGTGGAAAAACTCAGAATGTGACTCAATACCTAACATTCTCTGATTTAGAAAACTGAAAGCCTTCCCAACAGGTAAGGTTCCATTGTAAACATCAATTGCTTTGAGAAATTAAAGACAGTCACAATTGTTTCAGTCTTTAAAAACAAACAAAAATAATTGGACTATGATTGTTAAAAATACAAATCCTGTCCATATTTAAAAGGAATCCCTTATTCTTCGTCCACCAAGGAAAGTGATGTTTAAATCTCAATAAGTTTTTCACTGTGGCTGGATTATTTTTATGAAATCCTTTGTCATCTAAGAAAAATGTAAGCACTATTACTAGTGTATTGGTTTCTCTTTCTGACTATGATTTTTTATGGTGGAATATGGAGACTGGTTGGTTTGAAACACCAGATATTTAAGAGTATAATCTCTCAGTTAAGAGGATCAGGAAATGCTTGATTATTAGGGTCCTGAGGTCCCTGGACACTTACTTTATCACAAAGTACTTATGAGGTTTTTTAAATATATATATTTCAGTGAAGAAGGGAGAGGGAGAGACAGACAGAAACATCAATTATAAGAGAAAATCATTGTTCGGCTGCCTCCTGCATGCCCACACTGGGGATTAAGCCCGCAACCTAGGCATGTGCCCTGGCCAGGAATCAAACCATGACCTCCTGGTTCAAGGTCAGTGCTCAACCACTGAGCAACACTGGCCAGGCTGTATGGTTTCCTTTGGTTATTTGAGCAAACTTATGATAGCTGACTTAAAATTTTGCCTAAGATAGTCAACATTTGGGCTTTCTTTGAATTATTTTTTCTATTGATTGCTTGTTATTTCTTATGCGCCGTACTTTCCTGTTTCATTCCTTATCTTATACTTTTTTGTTGAGAAATTGACATTGTTAGTAATATACTGTGTCATCTCTGGCAGTCAAATTTCTCCTCCTCAGAGTTTGTTGTTGTTGCTATGTGTTGTTGTCATTGCTGCTGCTGTTTGTTTGTTTTGTGGTTTTCTTGGTCTGATTCTGTAAAGTCTGTATTCTTTGTCATGTGCAGTCACTGCAGCCTCAGCGCAGTTAGTGGTTCGCTAATGATTTGACAGAGAGCTCTTTAAATGCCTTCACCAATGAAACAACCATTGCCAGGGGACTCTGTGTGTTGGACGTGCATGCCACAACCTGGCTGTTTACAACTCCTCTTCACCTCCACTTTCTGCTATTGAGAGTCTCACGGGAAGGCAGAGTTGAGACTGGGGGATGTTCACAGCCCTGCACATTGGCGTGGCCTTCCAGATTCCTGGTCTTACATCAGAGCTTCTCAAAGACCCTCCAAAGAGATCTCATTTCCCACTTCTTCCCTTCAAGTTTGTTGGTCAGCCTCTGACTAGCCCCAACAGGTATCACCCCCTCAGGCAGCGTATGATGTTAAACACTCGCCTCTAATTGTTTCCGTCAAACGTCCTGGGGAAGGTCTTGTTCACACTGATTAAGCTATGAGTCCATCAAATAAGGATAGGCCCTGAGTATGGGATTTTTCCAGGGCACAGCCAGATGGGTCAAATAGTGACAGCTCTCCAGGGATGGGGCTGGGGAAGGAGCTTCAGACCCATTCTCTGGCCTTCAGTGTCTGATGATAATTGATTCTCTCAGTTACTGTAGCTTTAAGACTGTTCATTTTCTAGGTGTGTGAGGAACTGTACCTAGAAGGATGGGAACATGGTGAGTTAAAACGCCACAAACTTAATATCCTTACATAAATGCAATAATGGTTCTTGAATGGATACTCAGATTGTTGCAAGATTTGGTTAATGTTCAGAGTTCTGTGAAAGCTGGTTTTGGGTACATTTTGCTTTTATAGAGAAGTATACTAATATTTTCAGAGGTCCTTACTCCACCATTCCAGCACTACTTCTCCACAAACACGATTCTTTACAATCAAGTGGGCTCTTTTATGAAATATGACCTTGACGTGCATAAGCATGTGTAAGTAGGAGTGTTTATATCGTTGGTAAGGTCTTTGCATACGTATGAATAGTCTTTCCCGGATTTTCTTGGGGAAGAGCCATATTGACAGGTAAGTGAATGGCTTGTCTTTCATCCATTTCTAAACCTCTAGAACATGGTTGTCTGGTTCATAGCTCACACTCTATTTCCACACTCATGGAGGATCAAATAATGTCTTTTTGTGGTTGTTAGAACAAGCAGAGATTTATCTTGTAACTGATATACTTACCATAATGTAAAATGTAGTATAAAAAAGCCATATCCTTTTATTGTAAGTTTATAGGTGCCAATATAGCCATTTTATTATAAAATATAATGTATATAACAAATGAAATGATGAGTCATGTGATCCAACCACCTTGAGAGCACCAAGCCTAAGATAAATGGAAGTAAAAATCAATGAACTTTAATTTTGCTTCCGTCTTCTTCACCAAGAAGCTTAGTCATGAACTTGGGAAGAGTGAAATAACTTGTAATGAGAGAGGCCAGAGCCGTAACAAAACTGACTGTATCCAGGCCCAAAGCGTTCCCAGATCCTGAAAAAATGTGCCCACATGACCAGGGAACCAATGTCAATTACTGATGAAAAACTGTGGAACGGGTGGAAGAAATGCCAGAAAACTGAAATTGGAAAATTAGTCTGTTTTCAAAAGGAGAAGGAACTAAAGTGAGGTGGAAGTGAAACTAAATCTCAGAAAAGTGTTCTAGATTGGTTGACTTAAGTCGCAGGTAAAGTTCACTCTAACTACCCTTTGGAGAATACGTTGATTGCTACAAAATAAAAAGAGTGTGTATGTTGGCATTATGGACAAGATAGTTACATAACTATAACCACAGCAATGAACGCTTTCATGGCTCCTTGATTTGCTATCGGGCTGCTGCTAAACTCTGTCTCTTTTGTCCTTCATTTGCTGAAGGCACTGTTATGGGGGAAATAGTCATGTATCAAATGGCAGAAAAGGGAATAAAGATTATCTTTGTTGTAGAGAAAAGCCAAGAAGATGAAATTTAAAAGAAGATCATGTAAACCTCCTACATGTAAATGCCAGTGTTAAATTAGGTCAAATCAGAAAGTGGGCCCTTTCTTTTTTTTAATTGTCAATAGTAAGAACAACAACTTCGAGAGAACGCCAAAGAATGGCACACTGCATGGAATGGAAGAGCAGGCTTCATGGTTTTTGAGTTCTCTTCCAGTGCGGAGATTTGGAGATTATATGTATGAACTTTTTGTATTTATAGGAACTGTGGACTATTTTTGTGACTGACAGGAATCATATAGATATAAAATATATTGAATCCTAACATACCAAGTAGAAGCGTTTCTGTTTACCTGTTTCATTCTCTCCAATAACCCTCCCTTTATCCCTGTATTAGCAAAACCTGACCTTAGATGGGAGTGTCACTCTCAAAGACATCAGTCCGCACGTATAGAGTGATTTCCTATCACCCCCGCTCAGTACTGCGGGCAAAAGTCTATGCTAGCAATAACCCCAAAGACAAACAGCTTCATGTGGCTTCTTCATAAATAACTTTTAAGTATTCAAATTGGACTGTCGCTGTCTTAAATTGTTGCTATGTGATTTCACCTAATGAAAGGGACTAAATGAATCCGTGCTCACACATTATTGGCACGTGCAGAACAAGAAGAACACATCATGCAGATTTTCCCACTTAATTACTGCGCTGGAAATTCATTGTCATATTATTGACCTATTTGGTCATGCCCAAGTTAATCATGTCTGAACCTTGCCCGGTGGGAAATCAGCTAGTCACTTCCTGTCCTGCAAGAATAGCAACTAAAACTCAGTCACATGTGCCTCCAGCCCCCTCGCCGCAGCCCACGGTCACCACCGTCTCCAGCAGCGAGGCTGCTGTCTGCAGCGAGCCCGGGAGACCCAGTGTCAGACACCCATCACTTCCCATCCCCCCACCCCCACCCCCATTCTGCTCAGTCATTTGCCACATTAAATTAAACCTCACTCTGCTGGCCAGAGCCCTCCCTGCGTTCTCTTTGCAAGGAGCTAGGAGCTGCCTTGAAATCCTGAAACGCAGTAACAGACTAGTAAGCCTGCAACTGGAGTCGCTTATTAAAGGCCAGCCTGTGTCTTGGCTTCATGTTGCTAATGATGTGGAACTGGAGGCCCGCGTGCGTGTCGCCCGGACGGTGTGGGAGCGGATGCTGAGAGCTCATTACCCGGCTCCCCATCGGAGTCCTGCGTGCGCCCGCTCATTGGGGAGACTGGAGGGGGGGGGGCACAGAATTATTATACTGAATATTTTTAGACTCATTAACTGTATCACCAAAGCAAAACAGCTCTTCCTTAGATGCAAATGGCTGCAGCAACTGTGGCTTTGCTTTAGTTATTGCAGGAAAAAAGGGTGAAGCTTGAAAACAACTCAAGGCAAAGACTTTTCCTGCCAGAGGGTTTGGTTTTGCAACCTCCACGGGGGCTGTCTGCGGCTGTTTGGCCACCTTTCAGCCACTGGTGCAGGAGTGCGGGTCTACAGAGCTAAGCGCGTCCCTTTCGCCGTAGTTAGCAGCAATCAGCACCTGGTTCCCACGCCCCGCGTGTCCTCCACGGCATTTCTGGGTGTGAAGCTCAGAGGGTTAGGCTTTGAGCGGAGGGCGATGAGATTCATTCCCACGATTATGGAGTAACGTTCGGTGCCCGACCTAAATCCAAACTGAGAATGACGGTGTCGTTAAAATAGTAATTGGGGGGAATAGCTGTTCTCTAATTCGGGGACCGTAACATACGCCGCCCAGCATGGAAGATGACATAGTGCCTTAGATCATCCCGGAGGCTGCACGCCGCGGCCTGATTTAAGGTTGCAGAGCAAGGAGGGAGTTTCAACCTCCCTCCCAATTGTCTTGCTCCTGTGGATTTCAGTTCAATTTTAATATGACTTTATTGAGACTTCTGGTGATTTAATTTAGGCTTAAGAAGCCCTCACAGAAAAAAAAAATGCACACCTTAAAATTAATTCTTTAAAGGACAGAGAACTACATTTATGGTGCCATTTGCTCTGGAAGTTAAGTTGGATCTATACAGAATTTCGTATTTCTGGAAATAAGTTTTGGTACTCTGATGAAGAGCCTGTAATTTCTGATAATTGTTTAGACGGGTGCCAAAAATTTGCCATCCCCAGCACCTAGGCTGTTTTCTCTAGACATGTACACACTGAGATTTGATCTGAAATAGTGTACTTTAAAGAAAAAAATTGTTGTTTATGCGCTAACATTCAGTGCTTTGGAAGAAACACCCTTCGATTTTATGTGCGGTTCATTTCCCACACCGCAGTGCTTTGACAATGGTGACAGTGACTTTATACATCAAGAATTTCTCCTGCTTCCCATGACCGCCAGGAACCTGAGGGGAATACTCTACATCTGAAACATGTTTTCCTCTGGGATTCCACCATTAGAATAACAGGCCTGATCAGTAGCCCACTGTGAAATGGAGCTTCTACAATGGTAGAGATGGAGGAGAAGAAATAGCAAGTCTAAAAAAGCAAACATCTATACTAATAGAAGAGTAATATGCTAATTAGACCAGACATCTTCCAGATGTCCTTCTGGACAAAGCCACAGTGGCGGGGGCTGAGGCAGAGGCGGTTAGGGGGCGATCAGGCCGGCAGGCGGGAGGAGTTAGGGGGCGATCAGGCTGGCAGGCGGGGGCAGTTAGGGGTGATCTGGCTGGCAGGGGTGGCAGTTAGAGGGCGATCAGGCTGGCAGAGGGGAGCAGTTAGGGGGTGATCAGGCCGGCAGGGGAGCAGTTAGGGGGCAATCAGGCTGGCAGCCAGAGGCAGTTAGGGGCGATCAGGCTGGCAGGGGAGCAGTTTGGGACGTCAGGTCAGCAGGCAGAGGCAGTTAGGGGTGATCAGTTAGGCAGGTAGGCAAGTGGTTAGGAGCTAGCGCTCCCAGATTGTAAGATGGATGTCCAACTAAACCAGCCGTCGGACATCCCCCGAGGGGTCTCGGATTTGAGAGGGTGCAGACTGGGCTGAGGGACTCCCCTACCCCTAGGCACTAATTTTGTGCGTGGGCCTCTGTCCTCTATAATAATAACAGTGTAATATGCTAATTAGACCGGACAGCCGAACAGCCTTCCAAATGTCATTCTAGACGTCCTTCTGGACAAAGCCACGGTGGTGGTGGCCAAGGCAGAGGCGATTAGGGGCAATCAGGCAGGCAGGCAGGTGAGCAGTTAGGAGTCAGAGGTCCCAGATTACAAGAGGGATGTCTGACTGCCAGTTTAGGCCCGATCCCAAAGGCCCTCTGAATCTCTTAGTCCTCCTTACACCCACCCTCTGCCCCCCTCCACTACATGGAGTTTATCTTTCATCATTTTTCAAACCCTACCCGGGGTCCAGAGCCACTGCTGGGGGCCTTGCACTCACTCTCTCCAGCATCATATTGCTGTTGTTTGTACACTTGTTCACCTCCCAGGGCCAGTGCTGGCCAGGAGCTGGGCAGGGGAGCAGTGGGTTATATTAGCTCGCCCACCCAATACTCATGCATAATCTTCAGCTCCCTCCAGAATTTTTCCAAATCAATATGACAACTAAGTGATTACAATAAATATATCGTCAAGAAAATGTAGTTTTATGACAAATCCCTTGATTGCTTCTTTGTTCCATTGGATTGTCACCTCCAGACCTCTGCTGTATGGACATTTTCCAGCCACCATTGATCTTTAGATATGTAAACATTCATCACAGTGGAAGCATTGTTGACCGGGGAATTTGAAAACTTGAACCCTGTAACTGACAATTGATTTGTCCACTTTAGTGTCATTGATTCTCAAGTTTGCACAACTGTAAAATACAGTATTCATGCCAAGCAATCAAATTCTGCTTTAGTCTAATGATTCACTTGTTCAAAATATTTAAGAGAAAACTTCTCAATCAAAATTGAGGACATCATTACAACAAGTAAGAAATAAGTTCATCACTACCTAGAAGATCAGTAAGATGCAAATTGCAAACCCTTTGTCAACATACAAGTTTAATATTTAGATGTTTGCCATTACAGACTTTGTTGTACAACATTTGTATCTCACTTTCCATTTGCATACATGTTAGAAAGGGGTGGAATTTTCAAAGAGGTAGTTACTGGTAAAAACAAACAAACAAACAAACAAAGAAAACCCTTGTGAAAGCTGAGTTATGTTGTGGCCATTTGACTGAGCTGTGTCATACCAATCAAGTGACCTTTACAGAGGAAATATAAATATAGTAGTTACCAAGAGATTTTAAAAAACAAAACAAAAAAAACAAACGGCGTTGCCCACCTGGTGTGGTTCAGTGGTTGAGTGTTGATCTATGAACCGGGAGACCACCCTTTGATTTCCTATCAGGGCACATGCCTGGTCTTGGGCTCCATCCCCAGTAGGGGGTGTACAGGAGGCAGCTGATCAATGATTTTCATTATTGATGTTTTCATCTCTGTCCCTCTCCCTCTCTGAAATCAATAAAAATAAATAAAATAAAAATAGAAAAATCAATGTAGTAAAAAAAATTTGCAACTAATTAGAAACATTCTGCTTTACTACTTCAGATTTGAATTGACTTAGTTTGAAATAAATTTGTAAAGCTTATTAAAACATAACCTAATAAAGGAATTGGCAAAGATTTTCACCTTGACCAAATTCTAGTTGGGCTCTTCTGATATCTTTTTCAACGAGGCCCTATTTTACCAGGATCTCCCACCCTCAATATCTGCACACTCTTGATATGACTAAATTCGTCACCTCCACCATTCCCTCAGTGATATGGGATCATCCTGGCCTGAATCCTATAGGTTTAGCCAAAAATCCCCCCCCCACCCCACCCTGATCACTGGAAACCTGATGTTTCCTTTTAGTAATTTTCTATTCACTGATCTCCTCAGCCTTCTTTTAGTCATATGCACCCAGATTTTTCTTTTTTTATATGTAGGTAATACTTGCCCATCCTACGAGCAATTAAAAATCCATCTGGATTTTCTTCTGGTTCCTATGGTTTAATTGTTTGTACTTAACTGTTGTTTATAATTTACCAGTTTGAAATCATATTATACTTGCAGTTTTAGATCCTACTGTGTTCATATAATATTATATATTGAGCATTTTCCATTAAATGAAATATTATTTGGTGTATAAGCTAAGGATATGATTTATAGTTTTCTTTTTCTCATCATTGGTTTGTTCTGCTTTCTCTAACTTAAGCTTCTTGCATACTCTTCCTAACTCAATGACCTTGGTCAAGATTATGTGATATTTCTGTGCTTAAATATCGTTGCATATGATATAGGAATATTAATAGCATCTAACTCAGATTTGTTGAGAAGATTAAAAATAATAATACATATAAAGTGCTTAGAACCGTACCTGATAATAATAATAGCAAATTAATATTAAATACTAAGATTATTATATTCACTTTGCAATTATTGGTTCAGATTCATTGGTCCACCTGTTAATTCTTTTACAAATTCCAAATTTTGATTTTTTTTGTCATTGGTATATCTGGTAATGTGTCCTATGACAGCATCTTTTACTTTGTTGTGTCTTTTGTAAAAAATGTAACAAAAATATACATTTTACATCTTTAACATGTAAATTTGCTATTAAATACCTCCCTCCAAAAAGTTCCATTGATAATTTGTTTTGGATTGAGTTGAACCTCTAATTTAATGTAAGAAAAACGATGAACTAGCAAGCAAAATAGAGGCAGACTTATAAATAGAGAGCAGGCTGCTACCAATTGGGAGTGTTGGGGAGCTGAGTGGGGTGGGGGATGGAGGGATTGAGCAAAAACGAAAAAAACAAACGCATGGACACAGGCATGGACAACAGTGTGGTGACTGCCAGGGGGCGGGGGTTGGGGCAGGTGGAGGAGGGTAAAGGGGTATAAATAGTGATGGAAGGAGACTTGACTTGGGGGTTGAACACACAGTACAGCATACAGATGATCTGTTGTTTAATTGTGCTCTTGAAATCTGTATAATTTTGTTAACCAGTGTCACCTCAATAAATCCAATGAAAAAGAAAAAAAATGAAGGGAAACGGTCAGGTTAAGTGTCCAATATCACAATAATAAGATCTGGTGCCTTGATTAAAGCAAAGATCATCTTTAATATAAAATCATATTTAAATTGCTCTTTGAGGAACCACATGCAGGACTGATCAACAACTCCTATTACTTAAATAAGAAGAGCTTTCTTGTAATATGGAGACCTCCATAGAAAGAAGATATTCCACATAATTAAACCCTGATTCTTACTTGCAGAATTGTTTTAGTTATCTACCATAAGTTCTGCCTTCCATTGATAATAGTCTCATCTGTTTGAAATGCAGTACTACATGGCATGTTATTACCAGGGACTGTGCCCATACAATTCCTTTTGCTCAGCTCTAGTCCAGCACAGCACCTCTGAAAGGGAGTACAGGGTCATTGCTAAATGTTCTGAAGTTGTTGGCGTATCCTAGCTCCTGTCATCAAAATAACTAACAAAATATTAATATCTTCAAGTAAGCCATTAGACAAAACTCTGGGCCTATTGATATTAAACCATGAGTTAGTCACATTAGAAATACTGCATAATATTCCAATCGCTAAAACCGGAAATCTATTCTTATTCCCACCCTCTCCCCACCATTTACACCCATGGAAGCCATAGGCAATCACCACTTGTGCTTTGTTCCGGCTAATCCGCCAGAAACTTATAAACACAAGGCTCCTGCTGGCTATATAGTTAACTAATTAAAATTGGCACTTGAAGAGAAACCTATTTACCTACTTGCTAACTCATAACTTGTATTGAACAAATTATAAATAATGAACTTGGTCATTGTTCTGGGTCTGTGTTAGTCTTGGAAGCTTTTCTGTTCAATTTCATATAGATCAGTGGTTCTCAACCTGTGGGTCGCTACCCCTTTGGTGGTCGAACGACCCTTCCACAGGGGTCGCCTAAGACCATCCTGCATATCAGATATTTACATGACGATTCATAACAGTAGCAACATTACAGTTATGAAGTAGCCACGAAAATAATTTTATGGTTGGGTCACAACATGAGGTAATGTATTTAAAGGGCCAGAAAGTTGAGAACCACTGATATAGATGAACAATTGTATGTCAACCTCTATGTTCCCTTTGAGCATTTTTGCATAAAACTGTAATGAAAACATGATATCTTCATTTCAGAGGCAGAGTAGAATTTGGGTTCAATGATGTAGACCCAAATGCATACAATAGAGGAGATTAACAAAGTGTTAATATTATTTTCCAACTGAGGGAAATTTGCCAGATGAGTCCCTTAGTCTTTCGATTTTTGCTGCTTTGACTTTTGTCTCTGCGTTACCATGGCTTTCTTTCGACATCTCTAACCTCCTTTCTCCTGTGAAATAGTTCACCAAGACAAATTGGAGAACTAAAATAAAAACAATAACAATAGGTTTAGGTGGAAGGAATGGAACCCAAACATACATAGAACTTAATTTCTAAGATATTTAGCAACCAGTTGGATGGGGACACTTGAGGTGAGAGGGAAGGTTCCTGGCCTGGCTAACTTTCAGGTCAGTCTGAGTCACTCTAGGTAATATCTGAGAAAAGAAACTGTATTGTTATTGTTAAGAAACCAGGACTCTAACTATCGGTTGAAATTCTAACCCCTATACCTGGAATTTAGCACTTTCTACCTTCTCCTTATAGCCCCCTCCCCCCCCCCCTTTCCATTTATCCTTTCTTTTTGCTCTGGTCAGACCCTGCTGCTCACAGAAGCCCACTAATTCCATTAATTCCTCAGGCCAGCTGTCTTTGCTGATGTGTCCCCCTCTTATTAGAATTAGAGTGACCTCTGTTTATGCCTCAACACAGACATCGCTTTCCTGTCTTCAGAGTTCATCCCGGGCCCACTTCCTCTAGAAAGCTGTCCCTAGCATGGCAACTAGAGTAATTTCAGTCCCTCTCGAACTCCTCTAATACTGTCCATAGCACGTGATATTTAACAAGTACGAATTTATGTTCCTGGTCACATTTTCATGTGCGCATGCCTGGCCTTGGCAGGTCCCGCTGTTTGAAATGCACCAGGTGCCTGTCTCATACAGTGTTGCATATCCCAGGTCTGGTGACGTCATTTATGCAAGTACTAGGGGGCCAGTAAATTTAAGGGTAAGAAAAGGATGTACCTCCTTCAAATTAGGTGAGAAATGTTATTGTCTAACTGCTCCCTACCTTTTCAATGTGCTTACCTTGAACCACCCATGCTTCCTGGCACTAGAAATAGCAGAGGCTTAGTAACTTAAAACATAAATACAGCCCGGCTGGTTTCACTCAGTGGTTGAGTGTCGACCTAAGAACCAGGAGGTCACATGCCCCAGTTACGGGCTCAAAGTAGGGGGCGTGCAAGAGGCAGCCGATCAATGGTTCTCTCTCATCATTGATGTTTCTATCTCCCTCTCCCTCTCCTTTCTTCTTAGAAAACAATAAAAACATACTGAAAAACATAAATTCATCATGTGATTCTGGAGGTCAGAAGTCCAAGGTCAGTCTGGCTGAGCTATGGCCAAAGAGAGGGTAGGGCCAATTTCTTCCCAAGGCTCTGAGAATGCTTCCTCTCCTTTTCCATCTTCTAGGGGCTGCCGGAATTTGTTACGTCACAGCCTCTTCCTTACAGTGACATCAGAATAGTGTTGCCCCATCTTCGCTACCTGCTCTGTCCCCATGTGACTCCCTCTGCCTTTGATGCCCCTGCCTCCCTCTTTTAAGGGCTTTTGTGATTGCAGTGGGCTCACCTGGATGATCTCCCCACCTCCACATCCCACGCCCCATTACACCCGCAGAGCCCCTTTCAGCATATGAGGATCCAGAGATTCGAATGTGGACATTTTGGGAAGGGGGATGTGATTCGCTCTCCCACAATTTGTAATCATCCTCATCTGGCAAATGCTGAGCCCTAGTATGGTGCTAAGCAATAGGCTGCAATGGGGGACAAAGCGAATATCTTCAGCTCAAGATGCCCCGAATCCACTGACAAGATTTGCCCATTAAAAAGATTTACAATTCAATGTGGCACAGGCTTTATTGGACATAAAAGTAGACCTCTGTGGGAGCAGGGAGGAGGCATTTCCTCTCTGCCGGGGGCAGGGAGGTACATCAGGAAAGGCTTCTCCATGGAGTAGACATGTCTGTTGTAACACAGGACTGCCTTGTACAGCGTTAACCCATGGTGTGGGTTCAACAGGCATAATAGCGCGTAAAATTTTACAACATACGACTGGGTGTAATTGAAGTGAAAAGAGCCCAGCTTCCTTGACACTCATTAAAGGCCTTACACTTATTAATTTATTCATATCATGTTTGTTGAGGCATTCTCACACATCTGTCCCTGCATGAGAGGTAGAGAACACAAGCATGGTTACACCAGGGGCCTCAGGGTCCAGCAGAGAAAGCTAGACACACCGCCAACTACCTGTGGTTGGTTCTTCTCATTTTTAAAATTCTCTCTTTCCTGTTGCTCGGAAGTCACCTCATTTTTTCACAGTGTCCATACACCTGCGGTCACTCATTGACTCGGAGTCTTCAACATGTTCTCCACTTTATCATCTTGTGACCTTTTTCCCCAACTCTGGGTGCCCAGGAGCCATGGTTGAGGAATGGCAAGAGCAGTTCGGCGTGTCTGCTTCCATGTTTTTGATTTAACCTGATTTTAAGTTTGACTTGAAACTTGCACTGGGAAATATTCAGAAAGTTTCTCCCATTTTATAATGTGTTTCAGAAACAGCAAAGTCTTATTGATTTGATAATCCCACATATCATGTAACGAGCAGAACAAGCTGTCAGAGGAACAAGGGGGTGACTCCATCTCCACCGAGCTCATTTACTCAAAGGGAAGGAAAAAAGTGTTTGATTTGACAGTACTTAAACTAACATGACAGAAAATATAATAAAAGTGGTTCAGCTCCTCCACTTGCATTTATTCCAAGGACTCTAACTGTCTACATGTTGAATTTATAGCAAATGTAGCCACTTTTGAGGTACGATCTGAGAAGGCCTAGAATTTTCCATTATCCTTATGCTTTTACCACAAATACCTACCATGCCTAAAATTCCTGTCATTAGATTTACTCCCTTTGGTAAAGCAATGTGCAGATGTCTTTTTTTTTTTAATTGATTTCAGAGAGGAAGGGGGATGGAAAGAGAGAGAAACATCAGTGATGAGAGAAAATCATCTATCAGCTGCCTCCTGCACGCCCCCTACTGGAGATCCAGCCAGCAACCCAGGCATGTGCCCTGAGCAGGGGTCAAACCATGATCTCCTGGTTCATAGGTCAATGAAATACCACTGAGCCACATTGTCTAGGCTGTCCTTTTTAAAAAATATATACTTTATTGATTTTTTACAGAGAGGAAGGGAGAGGGATAGAGAGTTAGAAACATCGATGAGAGAGAAACATTGATCAGCTGCCTCCTGCACAACCCCTACTGGGGATGTGCCCGCAACCAAGGTACATGCCCTTGACTGGAATCGAGCCTGGGACCTTTGAGTCCGCAGGCCGACGCTCTATCCACTGAGCCAAACTGGTTAGGGCTAGGCTGTCCTTTTTAAACGTATGAGGTGATTTATACAAAAATCGTTTGGAGCATTGCCATACAAAATAGAAATGGGTTCATTGGACTACCTGGTTCATATAGGGATGTGTCTTGAGATGGAAATCCGGGGGAGAGAGGGTTAAACATAGCAAGAGTTCTGTTGGGAGTGGAAGAAGGAGCCCAGAAGATTTCTGTGCATAGGCCTTGAAGAACCAAACTGGGATGCAGCCAGGGATCAGCATGAAGTCACGGGGGGTGGTGTCTTGGAAGTACAAGGGAGACTTGGAAGAAGAACAATAACGTTTAACAGAGAAAATAGTTACCAAAGCTCACATTTGGTTATTAACAATTTTGAAGGAAACTCTCAAGCTTATGTGAAACCTCCTCCGATCTTGAATGCCACCGTTCGGTCCCAAAGTCTTACAGTGCCCTGGTTTTCTTCCTTCACAACACAATGCAATCGTGTAAGTGCATTTTTATTTGTTGCTCACTCGTAAAGCCCAGTTTCCCCCATAGACTGCAAACATCATAATGCTGGCGGTCCTAGACTCTTCATCATTACTGTGTCTGATGCCCTGACAACACGAGTTTCACATAGTAAGTAACCAAATTAGCTGTTTGTGTTCAGCAAATATCGATCAAGTATAACAAGTGAAAGTATGGGATTTTAAGTCAGACAGACATGGATTTGAATCCAGGCTTTATTACTATATAGCAAGTCATTTAATCTTCTAAACATCCCATTTTTAGCCTGTAACATTTTTAAAAAACGAAGAATAACTGAAGTATTGTAAGTATAGGGTTTTGCGCAGTGCCTGGCACATAACTATTACAATGGTGGTAGGAATCGTTGGTGAGGAGGGTGCAAAGGATCGGATTGAAAAATACTTAAAAGCAATAATTAATGGCCCTGGCGAGTGAATGGGTGAGGAGAGAGGTGTGTGAGGGAAGTGAGCACGCCCCAGGTGTTTTGGCTCCGGTGACAGTGGAGGATGGCACCTCATTCTGAATTGCAGGACTGTAAGCAGGTGAGATGAGAAGGTGGGTTTGTTTGATTCATAAAACTGCAAAGATGTACTGTGGCTAATCATCAAAGGAAATTGTTTGACCACAGTTCATAAACACCAAAAGAGCCAGCTTAGGGCATTCCTTTGGCCACCTTTTAAAATCAAGGGATTTAATTAGTCTTGGGCAAATGACTGACAGGCCAGGAGGGAAGTGGTTACCTTAAGAATATGTTCATGTCTAAAATATAGTGACAATATAGTGTTTCGTTTTTAGCCTTCATGTGATTCTATTTTCAACTTTTTAAAAATAAGTATTCATTTGAGCAATGTTAGACATTTTTTCTAGTGAGGATCATTTCTATTATAAAATTTAAAAAATTGTTTTATTCTTGATTGAACATCTTTTTGATTCACAGATAGCAATAATGTTAGCATTAAGTATACTTGCTTTATTTTATTTCTTTCTGAACAGTTCATAGGATTTGCGTGTAGTTTAGTAATTTAAGTAAACAAAATATCTAAACTATTATCTTTAAAGTCTCAAAGTGACATATCCATCAGAATGCAGTAATGTTATTACAGAATTAGATACCTCTGAAACAAAGAAGTCTGAGTTTTGCAGCTTATTACTACTATTAAATACGTAAAAATATTAGATTAGTTACTGTCTGTTACAAGTCATAGTAATGTGTCATAATTGTAAAATACACAAAAGAAATACATTTGTGTATTCATATAAAGGATAGACTTGATCTTTATTCACTCCCAGAATTAGTAACATCTGTTCTGCACCAGCCCTCTTTCTCTCTTGCCATCAGAGGTTTTCTGTTTTAGGAGAGATCAGAGAAAAAAAAAGAATTTTAAAATGTATTATTCTTTATGTAATTAGAGAAGAGAGTGTTTCTTTATTCCTTTCCTTAAAGTCCAGCTCCAGATTTGGAACGCATGTGAGTTTTATTTTTTTAAGTGTACCTCGGCAGTTGACAAAGGGCACTTCTAGAAATGAGCTAGGTGATCTTTGACACCAGTCTGTGGGATGGAATTGATAATAAAGAAATATCTCATTACCTTTGAGATTTGTCTTGTACACGTGCAGCTTGGTAACTGAGTACTATAAACAGATCAGCATTCACTGGATTTTGTGTATCTGTCACTCCTGCCGAGCCGGAATCTGCGGAGTGGCTTGTAATTGCCATTGTTTGGGTTATGACAGTAAACAGAACTGATAAGGTTCAGGCTGTTTGCCTGTGAGCTGTACTTCACATCATTCCGTTGAATTTAAATCGCATGCACATATCTGCACTTAATTTTGTTTGTCTGTCAGAAATAGAGAAAGGCAGTCTGCTTCCAGTATGTGAAACCATATAGCAAGCAGGTCAGGAATTATTGTTATTTAATATTCGAGTGAAAATGAATGACTATATGTGTGTTTCTATTATCTGTGTCTCTCATCTAAAACATGTTTCTATAGGGAAATACGGGTATTTTTTTCTATGTGGCCTTTGTCGTGTTTTGGCAAATCTCTATATATGGCTTTAATTGGATTATCGGTGGTACAAATGAAAATCACAGAATACAGCATGTTTTCTCTCTTCTTTGTCGAATACACGTGATCTTTTTTTAGAGCTGCTTCCACAGTCAGACCATTTGACTATGTTTATGGATAGGAAACAGGAGTAGATGATCTGAACGGCTTTGATTTCCTCCCAGAGTAAACATCCGTCATAATATTTCTACTCGTAGGATGCAGGCTTCTCACCTATGGGTTTCCAAGCTTACTTGCCTTCGCATCAGATGAACTTTCAAATTTTGCGATACCTGTGATGAGTTAATCCATGCGTACACAGGCACTTCCTCCAGAAATCCTGTAGCTCTAACAGCTGTCACACATCGTCACCACCCCCTGCCCACTGGGCAGTGATTTTGGAATTTGGAATGTGCCACACCTCTCATATTTTCCTGACGTGTTGTGTTAATAAAGGTGTTGATTGCAGTGATTCTCTTGATGTCCTGTTTGAATGTTGTAGCTAGTGGATTTTTCATATTGTATGCAGAGGGAAAGTCTGTGTTCTTTGAAACGACTCTCCAGTTTTTATAAACATATTCTTCTTCCTCAAAAAAAAAGTATGGATGAAGTATCGTTTAAAAATCCGTCTTATATGACCACCTCTTCAGCCGTTGCATGTTCTCATTCGTCCAGCACTGGACACGGCACTTTGCCTAGATTAGAGAGTCGCCATGGACAGCCAGGACTCGGGTCCCATCACCTTTGTGTTACAAAGGACTGCTGTGTCTTCAGTATTGACTGGTCTTTGTTTTCTGGCAAAACAATTTGTAGTTCATTTTCTGATAACTATACATATGGTATTTGTATTTTAATTAAAAGACAGTTATGATGTCTGATTCTTATAAGCAGAAATTCATTATAAGGACACTTCTCATTTCCTTGAATTGTTCCCTTTCCTTTCTTCCAGGGTTCTTAAATTGCAGGAGCCAGTTAAATGATGTGCTTTGGGGAGTTAATTTTTGGCACCATATGTCTCTAAAAATGATTTAATTTTATCTAAAGCATGTTTGCAATGATGTATGTTTTGTCCTGCATAGAGACAATTCAAGGATTAAAAAAAAACCCCACTAGTCTACAGTTGTTTTAACACAGTAACATACAACGTGTGTATAATCTTACAAAGATTTCTGTTTATTTAGATTAATATATTTTTAATATCTGAGCTCTATTATTGCTTTTTAAAACTTTAACTTAGCAAAGCATCTTTATGATATAAACATGGCTATCATAAAAATGTTACTGCCATGATTCTTATTAGAGATTTGAACTTCTGATTTGATAATGGTTAGAAAATTTAAATCACAAAAACAAAATTGTAGTCTAAGCATGAGCCCTGCCTGGTGTGGCTCAGTTCATTGAATGTCGTCCCATGCACCAGGAGGTAGCCTGTGGGCTTGACCCCTATGCAGGGCGTGTAGGAGGCAACCAATTGATGTTTCACTCTCATATTAATGTTTATTCTCTCTCTCTCCATTCTGCTCTCTCTAAAATTAATAAAAACATATTTTTAAAAATAAAGACTAACTTGAGGAGTTATAAAAAACTTTCTCCAAAAGTTTTATCAATCAGTTTGCATATCCTTATGCCCCTAATTCTAGCATATTCAGATTCTCATGAAAATATTATATATGTCTGTCTTCAACTTAGTATGAAATAAGTTATAAAGTTACTACTCAACAACTATATTAAGTATGTGAGCAGACTGGAGGAAAACCAAAATCTTTAGCCAATTTAATGAAGCACCTGGAAGTAATAACTCTTTTCATATTGATGTGAACTCTTAATATTTTGGATTGTTCTTTTATTATAGGTAACATCACACCTAGTTGACACATAACAAAAATCTTATTTTTATATTTTAGCAAATGGTCTAGTATAATAGGTAAATTCCCTAAAAGTAAATAATTCCAACCCACAAAATATGAAGGATGCTTTTCTCGTAACTATGTTAGTTTAACCTAGAGTTGTGTGTTGCTTTAAATTGAAACAAATATACAGTAAATAACAGAATGATGTGTAAGCTATAATTAAGGAAATAAGTTTTGTGATAAATTTACCTGTACCTTTACCAGCTTTGCACGTCTTGACATTTGCCTTCTCTGCTTTGGATGTTTAAACTAGTGTGGGTGCACGCAAGCGCTCTGTCCGCCTGTTCCCAATATAATTTCCCTCCTCCTTTCTCTGAGTTAACCGCTGGCCTTTTTTCAGTGTTTATCATCCCATTTGTGTTTCCAGCACCGTTTTTATGTAGGAGTTAATTTAAAATATAAACTATTCTCATGTTTTACTTATAACTGTTATGCTACGCATGTCCCTGGCAGCGCTAGTGTATTTATTTTAAATGTTAGGATTCATTTAGGTTATGACCACACCACAATGTATTTTTTTCATTATTCAAGTTAGATGATCAGATTGCTCCCAGACCTTCACTATGGCAAGCAGTGCTGTAAGTGAACACTTTTCAGTGCTTTCACGAGAACGTGTGTGACCATTGCTGAGAGCCGTGTCTCCGCCTTCGGCCTGCGCCAGGCCACCTGGAGGTCTTGTTGCAGCAGTTGCTGGGCCCGAGTTTCTGATTCAGGTCTGAGTGACTGTATTTCCAACAGGATCTGGATGGCACTGCCCTGCTGCTCCCAGAACAGCGGTCTAGGTCTAACTGCAACCCAAAGGGAGGCATCTTCAATACACAGTGGCAAGTTGCTCTCCTAAGTCTTTGCGTAAAATCATACACAGATTTGAACAGTATTTGAAAGATTTGTGGTTTTTCCTCATATTTTTACCAGCAACAGGTACGGAACGTTTATTCTATTCTTTTTAAATAAATTGCCGTCCAGCCAGTGTGGCTCAGTGGTTGAGCGTTGACCTATAAACCAGGTTGCAGGCACGATCCCCAGTGTGAGGCATGGAGGAGGCAGCCAATCAATGATTCGCTCTCATCATCGATGTTTCTCTCTCTTCTTCTCCCTGCCTCTCTGAAACCCATAAAAATATATTAAAAATAATTATCAATCTGATGAGTGTGAAGTACATTTATTTGTGCTTTATATTGAGGTTAAACATGTTTTTATGTTTACAGACCAAATCGTTGTCCTTGTCTGTGGATCACCTTCTAGTGTCCTTTGCCCGTTTTTTATGGCATATTGTGCACATTTTCCCTTATTGATTTGTAGGGCTCTTTCTATGTTACAGAATTAATGTTTGACAGCTGTTTATTTTATTAACACCTTCTCTAAACCAGTGGGTTATTTTGTTAATGTTTAAACTTTTAAACTTTCATGTCATTAAATATATTAATTCTTTCCTTTAGAACGGATGTTAATATTTTGCTTAAGTCCTTCTCTTCCTAAAGATCATGAAGCTATTTTATCGTATTTTCTTTCAAAAAGTTTAAAGTTTAGCTTTCTCATTTTAGTCCATCTCATTTTGTTTACATGTATTATGAGCTAAAGATCAAATTTTATTTTAGACCTTGTGTAGGGAAAACTAATCGTGCCATCCTTTCTCCCTGCTATGAGTGCTATCTCTGTCATATTTCAAATTTCTATATTTCACCTGAATGTCTCTTTTCTGATCAAATGTTTATCCTTTCCAATACTGATATCTTAGTTCCTATAGCTTTAAGACAGGTTTTGCATATTGCCTGTCAAATTATTTGAACTTGTTCTCCTCTTTCTCAAGTGTCTTAGCTATTCCCCATTCTTTGTTCCTCCATATAAATTTTGGATCAAGTCCCATAAAACCTGATCAGATTGTAGACGACTTTGTGAAAAATTGACATGCCCTTGACACACTTTTTTCATTTGTGGAATACTACACCTCTCCACTTATTCTGTTTTTATATTTTTCAAAGATGTTTTTTAACTGTCTCTATAAAATCCCGCATATTCTTTGATAAATTGAAACCTAGATACCTCACATTTTATATTGTGATTATGAATAGCATTTTTAAAATGACAATTTAAAATTGGTTATTACTGATTTCAAAATGGTGTTGATGTTTTTAAATATTGATCTTGTAGGCAAAATAGTTCCTACATTCTCTCAGAATCATTATCTCTTATTGATGGTTGGAAGAGCCTCTTGAGTTTTCAGTGTAGACATTCTTTCTATCTATTGTGCCTATCTTTTTTTTTTCTTTTTTTCTTTCTTTCTTTCTTTCTTTCTTTCTTTCTTTCTTTCTTTCTTTTTTTTTTTTACTACTTTGGCCAGAATCTACAGTTTTAAATAGAGGTATTGATTTCTGACATCCTTATTTTATTTTTCCTGGCATTCATGGGAATGGTTCTAAAGTGTGTCTATTTAGTAAAATATTTGTAGGGAGTTTTTGATTTATAGCCTTTATGAGATGAAATAAATTTTCTCCTGTTCCTATAACTAGATAATTTTTCATTGTTGATTGGTTTTGTTCAGTGTTGATTCATATCAACTTCTTTTGGGGATGATTATTTTCTCTTTAATATATTGATGTGTTACATGAAAATATTTGTTGATAATGAACCATTTTTAAATTTCTGGAACTATTAAATTATACTCCCTATTTACTGTCTTTAATTAAAATAATGAGCTCCTGGATGCTACAAACTATATTTCATCAATCAATAGGTAATTATTAATCACCCTCTTGTTACTAATAAATCATTTTCAGTTTCAGGCTTAAGCCAGTGAGTTAGAAGAGCACTTTACTTTCCAGTCAGAAAATCGGGGGGTCAGTTCTTTCCTCTGTCGGCGAACAGAGTTCAGAATCTATTGTTAACTGTGCTGCGTAACAAGTGGCCCCAAACTCAAGCAGCGTAAACTAACAAACATGTATTTTCTCACAAAGCTTCTGAGGGCCAACCATCAGGAGCTGCTCAGCTGGGTGATCCTGGCGTGGGGTCTCCCATGAGGTTGCAGTGCGGTTGTAGGTCAGGTGGAGCCGCCTGAAGAAGCGGGGGCATCTGCTTCCAAGATGATGCCCAGGCTGTTGGCCAAAACCTGCTGTCGTTCCTCACCACGTGGGTCTTTCCACAGAGCCGTTCTCCGAACATGGGAGCTGGCTTCCCCAGCTCAAGGGATCTAATTCTAGAAACAGAGAAAACCCAGGACAGAAGCCGAGAAAGAGGAGAGAGAGAGAGGGGGGGAGAGAGAGAGAGAGAGAGAGAGAGAGAGAGAGAGAGAGAGAGAGAGAGAGAAAAGAAGAAGAAGGAGGAGAAGAAGAAGAAGAAGAAGAAGAAGAAGAAGAAGAAGAAGAAGAAGAAGAAGAAGAAGAAGAAGAAGAAGAAGAAGGAGGGAGGGAGGGGAGGGGAGGGGAGGGGAGGGGAGGGGAGGGGAGGGGAGGGGAGGGGAGGGGGAGAGAGAGAGGGATGAAAGTGGCATGCTATTCCTTCTGCTATATTCTGTTCTTTACAAGAAAGTGACAGTCCAGCCCACACTCAAGGGCCCGAATTCTGTTTCACTTCTAAAAGGAAGGAATAGCATATGACTTGAGGGCCTATTTTTAAAATCACACCTATGAACATTTTTTTTTCTCAGACACAGCTAGCAACAAATATACTTCAACTCTGTCTCACCCCTTTCTTCCGCATTGTGTCCCAGTTGTCCCTTGGGGCTAGATATGGTAAGGCTTTATTTGTGTCCTTCATAATGTAAAACAGAAAATTGTACGCTGCAACCCAGCCCTGGAAAATACCTAAAAAGGTGATGTTTTCACATTTTTCATTTCAATGCTGAGCACATGGGAAAGGTATAAGGCAATATTTTGGCACTAATATGGTTATGGATAAGTCCTAATATTTTTGAAACCTTTAATTAGAATATAAAAAGTGTTATTGCATTCTTCTTTTAATTTTTACATGCATAACAGCAATAAAGTAACATAAATCTAGATTCATATAATGAGAGGTTTTGTATGTCATGATATATGCATTATAACCTTAGTATTAAATCCAGGTTTATGTGACATAAAAGAGCAATTATCATGAATTTATATAAGCAAACAAAATAACGGATTAAAAACAGAATTCATATAATTTAGAGTTTAAAATAGGAAATGGAGACTCATTCTTGAACGTCAACACATTAATTTCCCCTGCTTTACTGTCAACCAGTATCATGCTCTAAAGTCTTGATGAATGTCATGGGAGCCTAATCAAATTTACAGAACACATTTTTACCAAATATGTAGCCGTGTATTGTATGTGTATTGTATACAGTGTTCACAAGTACATATTTTGTGCATTGGTCACTTTGCCACAAGATCACCAGCTCTGTATCTCTGCACACCCTGTCGGAGTGGACAGGGATTGATTTTTCTCTTCATGGAGAGATACAGAGTGATCAGTATCTCGAAAGGATCAGTGGATTCCATCTTTGGGCTTCCTTCAGCAAGGAGCTCAGAAAGCAAGTACAAGAGCCAGGCTTCTGCGCGAGGCTACTGCCAGTTCAAACTGGTCAGAAGCCACCGTCAGAAAACGCTTCCAATTCCGTTTCGCCATTGCAGATGGCTCAGAGCACACGCCAACTGTTGCCTGACCCGGCTTTCCTGATAAATGGAATCTCCTCGCTCTCTCTTTCATAAAACAAAATTGAGGATCTTTTTCTGAATGACGTTTCCTGTTCCAACATGCTCCTTTGTAGTTCATTGAGAATATGTCCATTCTCTGCCAAAGTTCTTGCAATATTTGTTTGGGGCGAAGCAGCAGCTCGGTTTATGTCAATGGCTCAAAATTCCGTCATGGCAAGTAAATCCAGTGCATTTGTGTCCCTTTCTGTTTCTCTGCCACTTCCTCGCACACCCCACCTCACCTTCTCTAAATCCGGGGCCAGAGGGCAGGACTGTGACCATTTTAAGAATAAATGATTGTATTTCAGGAATGCAATCATCCGAGTGTTTCATTCCAACAATACTGGGCTAATTGAGGTTGGAGAGATCAAAAGCATTCCAGTTCCTTTGGTTCTCCACCTAATTTCTGCCATCACCTGCAGGATGCGTATCCTTTGTGTGTGCCTCTTCCATTGCTGGTTTATTTTTCTCTTCTCCCACTAATTAGGAAGTTCCTGGAAGTCTTATTCACTTCTTCATTTTTGCCACTAAATTTTTCTGAGTTCACTTTATTGAATTATTTTCAATAATATTTTTGAGTGATCACTGTCTGCTGACATATTATTACTGGGTTTCTATCATCATACCCACTTTCCAAAAATAGTTGGCATCACTGCCAATTCTTTCTCAGCCATCTTTCTCGGCTTCTTAAATATTTTCTCTATATATTATTGATCATTTTTTAAATATACTTTTATTGATTTCAGAGAGAAGGGAAGAGAGAGAGAGAGAAACATCAATGATGAGAGAGAATCATTGATCGGCTGCCTCCTGCACACCCCCCAATGGGGATCCCGAAATCTGGGCATGTGCCCTTGACCAGAATCAATCCTGGGACCCTTCAGTCCACAGGCCGATGCTCTATCCACTGAGCAAACCGGCTAGGGCTATTGATCATTTTTTCTATGTATGTTCCATCATCATGTATGTGTGTATATGTGACTTTTACTGGATGCTGTTCTTTTCTCAAGAATTCCTTCATGTTTGTTTGTTTTTCCTTTCCTGGTTCTTTTTCCAGAGGACTATAGATTTCCCCAAAAATATCTTTTTTGAGATACTATTCTTTCTTAGTTGATACTTAAGGAACTTCTCTACTTCAGCAGCTGCAGTTAATATTTGCATATGGACTAATTAAAGGCCTTTGTAGCTACCTCAAGCTAGAATGCAGAAACTGCATAAGCGGGACTTAATGTCCACAGCCGCTGCTGCTCCTGTGAGGTGTGCATGTGGGAAACATTACTAGTCAGATCCCTTTGGTTGATGAGCTCCCCCTTGCAAAACCTCCCACATATTGAAGATCTGCCACTTGAAAAAGTTACCTTCCCTTTAGGGCGGCGGTTCTCAACCTGTGGGTCGCGACCCCTTTGGCGGTCGAACGACCCTTTCACAGGGGTCGCCTAAGACCATCTGCATATCAGATATTTACATTAGATTCATGACAGTAGCAACATTACAGTTATGAAGTAGCAACGAAAATAATTTTATGGTTGGGTCACAACATGAGGAACTGTATTTAAAGGGCCAGACGGTTGAGAACCACTGCTTTAGGGTGTTCCTCTAAAACTCATCTTCCTCTTACTTGCCTTTTGTTGCATTTGTGGATACCACAATAATTGTGTAATATATAGACTAAGGTGTCCTTATGTCTTAGTGAGTATATTAAGATAAAGAATACCTTCCCCTCATTGGCTATCAGAGTTGGCAGAAAAATATTTTAACATTATATTGAAACTATTAAAATATTTTCTGTAAATATATGTTAAAATATTATAGAAGATAAAATGAATATTGCCAAATTTTCTCTTCAAAAAGTGATGTTACTCTTCAATTCAATAGCCTAAATTATTGGGTATGCCCATAAACTAACTCCAGGTAATGTATTGAAGCATTTAGCAAGCTTAAATATTTATAGTTCTTAAGGTTATATTTTCTTCCTAAATTAACTAATTAACCAAGAATAGAGACTTCATATTACTGTAAACGAAATTACATTAATACCTATGTGTTACTTATTATAATGCATAGTGAAGATAATGATAATAAACCACATGCAACCCCAGGTAACTTCTTAAAAAGTGTTATTTGTAAGTAAACTGTTTTATTGAAATATGCATATAGAAAAGTATACTAGTTATATGTGCACCGTTTGATGCAGTTTCACAAAGGATCCCTTACATACAACCAGTACCCAGATCAATAATAGAATATACAACAGCTATATTTTGTGACATGTTTTATTCTGTTATGAAGAAATGTTTGATATGGAATTTTTGGTGTTTATTATTCTACAAAACACACTAAAAAAATCAGCATAAACAATTATCCACACTATCAAAATCCAAACGAGGTTTCAGTGACAGACTATATTACATGTGAATTTCATATGGATTTTACCATTCATTGGTATAAAGTTTATTTCTCTGAAAATAACCTGATTATAACATTTCTGCTTGGCGTGACTGTGCTAACTGGAAGGACAAATGCCTTGATTGAACGTCTGTGCTTTTTGTTTGGTTGTTGTTATATTAAACTTCCCAAAGGTATGGAATGCCTTTCCCTCCCCCCCCCCCCACCCCCATCCCCGCTTCCCAAGTCTCCCTTTTTCCAAATAGACTCGGTGTTAAACGTTGCATCCACTGTACTTTGCTGCAGTGCGATGTTTCCATGTCACGCAGTCAGAGGGAGGTAGATTAATAGGGACTTCTAGCTGGAAATTTCTTCCTGTTATTGTTCTCCCTCAGCAGTTGATAGCTAAGTTAATTCTCTTTAGTTTCGTCACGCTCCGAAGCACACATCACCAAGCCATGGTAAGCTTTATGAGGAAGAAAAGGAGCACGGTGTCCATCAAAGTCTCCAAGTTGCATTTTTAAACTTTGGCTTGACCTGATGTGCCATTCAAAACAGCTTTAGAAGATTTTTTTTTTTTTAAAGAAAGGTTCAATATGTCCCGAGGCTATCGGTTTTGAGTTAAACTGGGTGAAGGAGAAATATTTTACTCATCAGCTTTGCAGTCACAGAGTTTGCCTCCGCTAGAACAAAACTGCTGAGGCATTTAGAGAAAATTAACCCCCCATCCTGGCGGCCAGATGTGACTGGTTTCTGATGAGTGCACATGAGTGGGCTGAAAAGCCAAGAGACTGTGAAATTCCTGTCGGGCCCGCCCGGTGCAGAGTGGGCTATTGACTGCTTTCTATATTTCCCTCCATCATTCTTCTTGAACACTGCCATTAATTTCCTCCCCGGCTCTGACTTGTGTTCCTCCCCCGCCCCTTCCCTTCAGCTCTGTCAGCTGCAGAGGCAGATACACAAGAGGTGGCAGAAGTACCTCCGGCTGGTGGTCCTGTACAGCCGGGTGCGGCTGGCCCAGTTCCAGGCGGAATCTCAGGAGAGCATTCAGAAAATCTTAGTTGTGCAGGTAGGTGATTGCAGGCCAGGAGGCAAGATCGCCTCGATCTAGATTGAAAAGCAAACGATGGGCAGTGTGATGAAGCACTGACACCACATCCCACCAGAGTTTTATACATTTCTAACCTCTTTAATAAGCCCCGATGGCATGAAAAATGAATTCAGTAAGTCAGCGTATACCCCACGCACACTTGGTGGGGAAAAGGAGAATGAACTGATTTGTCACAAACTCGGGATGGATTTTAGTAAATACCTTTGGTGTAAATATACATGTTCAAAGCCCCAGGCTTTGCACATGGGCCTCGGCTGTTTAAAAGATACCGTCCACAGTGGAATCTGCAGTGAAAATGACACTCGCATTTACTTAATGTTTTCTTTCCCCTTCCATTTTGCAAGAGGCTTGTTCCTCTAGGATCTGGAGATGACTGACTCTATGTGAGAAGTAAGCGATTTGGCATTAGAATATAAATGTGGTTCCAGATGCTGTGAAATGTTACTATCCGTCCGTCCCAGTAAAAACTTTCAGTGCCTCAATTGTCTTAAAAGTAAGACAATGATCTATTTTAGAAACCCATATTGACTATGTGAAGACTATTTTATTAAAGTTACTTAAATATTTTCAAATTAATATTTCCTCTTGGAAATGTTACAGTATTATAAAACATGGCCTCCCAAAGCAAAACCCACATCACCTTGTTCTATTAAAAAGCAAAAAAACTTTTTTTTTTGAGGATACGCCATACTGTTCTCCACAGTGGCTGCACCAGTCTGCATTCCCACCAGCAGTGCAGGTGTGTTCCTTTTTCTCCGCATCCTCTCCAGCACTTGTTGTTTGTTGATTTGTTGATGATAGCCATTCTGGCAGGTGTGAGATGGTACCTCATTGTCATTTTGATTTGCATCTCTTAGATGATTAGTGACTTTGAGCATGTTTTCATATGTCTCCTGGCCTTCTGTATGTTCTCTTTCAAAAAGTGTCTATTTAGGTCCTTTGCCCATTTTTTGATTGGATTGTTTATCTTCCTTTTGTTAAGTTGTGTAAATTCCCTGTAAATGTTGGAGATTAAACCCTTATTGAAGAATATATTGGCAAATATGTTCTCCCATGCAGTGGGCTTTCTTGTTGTGTTGTTGATGATTTCTTTTGCTGTACAGAAGCTTTTTGTTTTGATGTAGTCCCATTTGTTTATTTTCTCTTTAGTTTCCATCGTCCTAGGAGATGTATCAGTAAAGTTACTGCTCTGATACATGTCTGATTTTTTGCTGCCTATGTATTCTTCTAAGATTTTTATGGTTTCCCATCTTACATTTAAGTTCTTTATCCATTTTGAGTTTATTTTTGTGTATGGTGT
Source organism: Myotis myotis (assembly GCF_014108235.1). NCBI lineage: Eukaryota > Metazoa > Chordata > Mammalia > Chiroptera > Vespertilionidae > Myotis > Myotis myotis. The sequence goes on along the minus strand of NW_023416401.1, from coordinate 5,740,461 downwards.
AAGTTGGTGGTCTAGTTTCATTTTTTTGCAAGTATCTGTCCAATTTTCCCAACACCATTTATTGACGCCATTGTATGCTCTTGCCTCCTTTGTCAAATATTAATTGAGCATAATGGCTTGGGTTGATTTCTGGGTTCTCTGTTCTGTTCCATTGGTCAACATGCCTGTTCTTGTGCCAGTACCAGGCAGTTTTGAGAACAGTGGCTTTGTAATACAGCTTGATATCTGGTGTTGTGATCAATGGGGGAGGGAGGGGGGGAGAGGAGACTTATGTAATACTTTAAACAGTAAAAATTTTAAATTTTAAAAAAAGCAAAAAACAAAACAAAACCCTAGAAGTATCTGTTGTGTAAAAAAAAAAAATTATACATTTATTCTCAAAGAACGTTAGGAGATGCTCTCATAGTGATCCCATTTATGGAAGAGGAGACGGAAACACGTGGAGATGACATATTTTGGCAATAGGAGACCTGCTCTTAGCCAGGGTACTTTGGCAGTTTTCTGTGTCTCCATTACTGAGATTAAATGTTCTCAGGGGAAGATAGTGAAAGATAAGAGATAAAGTAAGATCTTTCTTAAGGCTACAGATAATAGGCTGACCAATTTCAGTTTGATATTCCAGGAATGCTTTGAACATTCGGTAAATAATTCTTGGTCATTTTTCAAACCAAGTGCTAAAATTTTGCATGTACTTTTTAGGGATATCTTCTTATTGGGGAGGGGAAGAATTGTGTCTGGACTAGTAATAAAATAATAAAATTGACACAAGACCAGATGAACTGGAAGAACATCAATTTAACATGTGTGTATTGGAGAATCACAGTATGGTTGGTGCTCAGATCATAAAATGAGGCTCAAAGAAATGATCAAATCGGGCACCTTTTTGTATTATTTCGACAAAGTAATAATAAATTTGAAAAATTGACAGGACAAAGAAAGTTAGTGCTCATATAAAGGAATCTGAATGAGGCTTGGGTTTGTTTTCTGTTGTGGTTTTTTATTTAGTGATGAATGTGAAAAAAATAGTAAATTAGAAAAGAGGCAATAGGAGTTGATTATACAGACTTTTGGCTCTGAGTTGTTTAACTCTAGTGATAAAGGGTGTCTCCCAGTGCAGTGAGGACACCTTTCACTTACGAGGGCTATTCCTGAATTCAAGGAGATAAAGGTCAAGGTTCCTTTCTGGCCGCAGCTGCTTGTCAAGTAATCTTAAAGTAATCATCATGCCATTATGGGATATTTTGGGGCAGCCTGTCTTGGGCTCCCACACTCTCATGGTATTACTATAGCTTAACTTATTAGCTATCAGAGGGGAGTGCACTTAACACATAAAATGTATAAAAATAATATGGTCATTTTGGTATAAAACATAAATTACAGATCCAGTAAACTCAGAGAAGCCCCCAAAAGATATATACATAGAAGTCATACCTAGGTACATTGTAGTCAATTTCTGAAAACTAAAGACAAAACAAATTAAAAAAGATAAATGCTAAAAGCATTCAGGAAGAAAGAAATAAAAGTTTAACATTTCATCAGAAACTATTAAAGCCAGAAAATATATACTGCTGAAAGAGAAAATGAACCCAGAATTCTCTATCTAGAAAAAAAATCAATTCTGTAGACCTAATTCAACCATGTCAAAAGTTATATTAAGTATAAATGGACTAAAAACCCAATTTTAAAACAAGATACAGTCACATTAGCTAAACATATAAGATTCAAGCTTAATTATCTAAAAATTATACACTTTAAATACAAGACACTGATAGGTTAAAAGTAAAAGGATGGAAAAATACTTGGCATGTAACACCAAGCATAATTTGGAAAGGATATGTTAATATCAGACAAATTAACTTCACAACTAGGAAATTACCAGGGATAAAGAGGGTAATTTTATTAAAAGAAGGACTCAATTCAGCAGGCACATATACAATCCTAAATGTATATGCATCTAATTAAAAAAGGAAATTTCAAAAATATATTAAGCAAATATTGAAAAAACTTAAAGTAGAAATAAAAATATGCATTACTATGGTTTGAGATTTTAATACTTCCCTCTAGGAATTGATAGAGCATGCAGAAAGAAAATCAGTCAGGAAATAGAAGAATTGAATAACACAATCCACCAACTTGACCTATTTGACATACAGAGTATTCCATTCAACAATAGCTGAATATACGTTATTTTAAGTGCATATGGGACATTTCCAAATATGGTCCATGCACTGGGTTATAAAACAAGTTCCAATGAATTTAAAAGGATTGAAATACTATAGTGGATATGTTTGTTTGTTTTTTACCACAATGGACTTAATAAAAATCAGTAATTAACAGATATTTGAACCTGGCTGGTATGGCTCAGGGGTTGAGCATGAACCCATGAACCAGGAGTCATGGTTCGATTCCCAGTCAGGGCATATGTCTGGGTTTTGGGCTCGATCCCCAGTAGGGTGGGTACAGGAGGCAGCTGATTGATGATTCTTTCTTATCATTGATGTTTCTCTCTCTCTCTCTCTCTCCCTCTCCCTTCCTCTCTCAGAAATCAATTGAAAACAAAACTCATTAAAATAAAACACATAAAAGATATTTGGAAATAAACAAAGGAGAACCTCTATTTAAATATTGATATCTAAGATGGAAATACATTCATTTTACACATATATCAAAATAATGTAGATTCAAGAGATTAACAAGGCATTTTTCAATGTTAAATTTCCCAAATTAAATTACCTGCCTCCTTTATTATGTTAAATAGCATAATGTATTGCTTTTTAAAATTTTTAAAATTTTTTTAATAAAATAAACATATCTATAATTGTTTTTATTAGAAAGAGATAAAATTTTGTGTGTTCTGATTTTTTCTTGCACTTAAACAAAATAATACTCAGCATCTGTATTATGTTTAAATTCACTTTATACAGGCAGTACATTTTTCAAGTGGAGGAGCCATGTCAGTGTTGTGGGGGAGAGGAGTTTTTCAAAGACAGGACTTTCAGTTTGAAAATTAGTGACTAATGGAGCATACCCAGTAGGTATTTTTCATACAACTTAGCATCATCATTATATAACGATGCTGCTTTGATGTGAGTTTAACTCAGACACATGATTTTTCATCCCAGAGTATCAAGATTATAGAACAATGAACAGTACAGTTATAATGAGGAAGATATTAAGATAAAAATATTTAATAAAATACTAAAGAGATAAAGTTTGAAGTAGCCTTGTCATTCACATATGGTGTCAACTCTACCATAGATAAAGAGAAAATGATGAAGACGAAGAAAATGAGCCCGTAAAACCTTAATGTGGAAATGGGATGTTACAGAGTTTAGATTAAACAATTCCCGTGTCTTTTTTTAAATTTCATGTACTGTATACCAAGTGAGAACTACAGCACGGCATCTCCTTTCGCATTCCAACGCAATGAAAGACATCTCCCCTTTGGGTTTTTATACTTGTACAGATCTGCATCTATTACTGTAAGAGGAAAATAATCTGGCATGTTGAGTGAACCTTGGCATGAAAACTCTCCCCATTCCTTTCCCTGCAGCATATCCCTCAGTTGGTAAAGAGAATATTTTTCACACTAATTTTGACCTCCCTAAAATGAACTAGAGTCTAGGCCAATGATGGCGAACCTATGACACGCGTGTCAGAGGTGACATGCGAACTCATTTTTTTGGTTGATTTTACTTTGTTAAATGGCATTTAAATATATAAAATAAATATCAAAAATATAAATCTTTGTTTTACTATGGTTGCAAATATTAAAAAATTCCTATATGTGACACGGCACCAGAGTTAAGTTAGGGTTTTTCAAAATGCTGACACGCCGAGCTCAAAAGGTTCGCTATCACTGGTCTAGGCAAATATCAGAAATAAATTGACCTCATATGTTCATAAGAGGTTGCAGTTTCATGCATATCTGATGTGTGACTTGTAACAACCCTCTCTGATAGGAGAAGAGGACCTGTTGGCCCAGGTAGCGGGTTTGGTAACTGAGCTGTAGAGAAGCTCAGGGACTTGTCCAAACACTCATGATTAACAAGTAACGAATCTTTGGACGAACACCTCATCTACTATGATTTCTACTTTGATCCCTGTCATTTAAAAATCAGACTAAGATCTCCAGTAACTAGTCACTCCACTAGTAAGAAGGAAGGTCACAGAACCACAGAATTAAAGTCTCCATCGGGGACAGTTAAGTCATAAGGAAACATGAAAGGAGGCTGTCATCACATCGTGGAATGTATAGCTCTCGGTGTGACTTCCCTGAATATGAACCTGCTGCAATCATTGTCAACTGCCTATCATTTTAGAGTACACACTTTATTTCCTATCACACATTGGTAGACACCTTCTTTACTAGAATAAAGCTGCTTCACAGAAGTCCCTCTGTATGTGTCATTACCTGAAATAACATCTCCAGTAAATGTGTTGATAGACACATCATAGATTATAAACACATCTATTGAAATGCTAACCATGGTTGCAAAGCAGATTATCTTATTTAAAGACACTGGTTTTAAAATTTAGACATTTAATTTAATTATCCTTTCCCAGAAGTATATTAAAAAAAAAATCAGAAACCTAGTGTGAATAATATCATCATTGCAGAAAGGAAAACTTGCAAGAGTGTTTTTTGCCGCAAACTCAATAATTTTGGTATAATCACTAACTATGTTTTTGTTGTACAGAACCAGTATGATTTGGAAAAAGAATAAAATTGCTTTTAAAGTACAAAAATAATTATGAACCACTTGAAACGTAATGTCTGTGTTTTATTTCTCATCAGAATTCATTAGTGTGTAACATCAATAATTTAGCCCATCATTTGCCAACACTGACTTGGCTCAGTAGTTCAATCATGTAACCCTGTAAACTCACTTTCCATTAAAATGAATGTTGCTGACAAAGGATAACTAAAGAGATACTTCATTTATTAACTAAAGAGGTACTCCATTTATCAACATTTTTAAATTAGGAGTTTGGGGCCACAGAAGCTTAGCTGGATGATTTATTCGAAGGATCTTTATATTAGACCTAAAGACTTATTCCAAATCATACGATGCTACCCACAAAGATAATCGCATTTCATTTGCGTAGCATGTGACTCAGAGGCAGGCGTAGCCACCTGCAGAGAATCAAATGACCTACCAAAATGAAAACTCCACTGCTTAGTATAAAATTATGAAATATGTAGCATTCTCCTATATCCCAGTTTTCTTCATTGGGCATATTTATTACATAGCCTATAATATGACATTCAATATCCTAACAACCTAATTTTAAAATCGCAGCTTTATGTAAATAGGCTAAGTTAGTTAATGATGAATATAAGGCTCCCCACTACTCACCAATGCTACCTCAGTACATTCGCATTCCTAATCACTTGCCCCTGACTCACACCTTCCCAGACGCAAATGCCCATAGATGTTGCCGACCCTGTTTGATCAAGAGAATTTCATTTTGCAGAGTTGATCCCACATCCTGCTGCTAGGTTAGCATCACACCATTTTAGATGCAAAAAAACCCCAAACAGACAAAAACATAAAAACATCTGTTAGTGCAGTGAGCAAAGCATGGCATAAACGTTTCTTATACATGGTCAAAAATTTTCACCTCAGAGGCCTTTAAACGTTCAATTTCTAGCAAATACTGCACGACTCCATGGTCAGATCGTTCCCTTTCTGTAATAAGTCAAATGCACGCTTCTTGCGAACAGCTTTTTGTAGAACTCGAAGGACCTCCGCATCTAGCTGCTGGAGCTGCCAGCTGGCGTCTTTCCCTGTTTTGGATCAGAAAGTTCTCAGCCAGCTGATTCATACCAAAGTCAGAATCCGGGGCTGATGCTGGATTACAAAATGTTATTTTTACTGTGTCAAACTGATCCTTTTTCTTATCTTTCCTCTCTCCTTTTAACTCTCTTTCCTTCTTTAGAAATATGTATCCTGACAGATTAGAAATCACAGTGATCCTGCAGAAAAGCCTGCTCATGCCTCCTTTAAGTTGTCCTTACCTCCTAAAAGTTAAGATGGGGGAGTCTCTTCCGCACGCTCCACACACTCACCTCACAAGGCTATGTTTTGCTCGAGTCTTTTTGAGAAGAAATGGAGGAAGCTGCACTGTATGATGCAGACAGCCCCGGGGTAGCCAGTGAGTCCCAGCAGCAATTCAGTGGTTCTCCACCTTCCCAATGCCGCGACCCTTTCATACAGTCCCTCATGTTGTGGTGACCCCCAACCATAAAATTATTTTCATTGCTACTTCATAACTGTAATGTTGCTACTGTTATGAATCATAATGTAAATATCTGATATGCAGGATGTATTTTTCAGGGGTCGCGACCCACAGGTTGAGAACCGCTGCTAGCCGGTGTTCCTATAGCACCTTGTACTTGCAATCTGTGTTCCTTTTAATTTAACTCTCACATATAATTCTGGGAAGGAATATTTTTATCAGGCCCATTGTAAAAATAAGGTAAGTTAACTCCTGAAGAGCTGACATGAACCACCCCATGACACAGCACGCGCATGGCAGAGCCAGATGCAGATCCCATGCCCCTGATCCTCAGCCCGTGCTGTGGCAAACGGAACACGCTGCCGCGACGTGCTCTTGTTTGGGATGAGAGCTAGTGACGAAGATGGAGACGGAGACAGAGAGAGAGAGGACGGTACAGACAGAGACAGAGACAGAGAGAGAGAGGAAGGTACAGGCAAAGACAGAGACAGAGAGAGAGAGGAAGGTACAGGCAAAGACAGAGACAGAGAGAGAGAGGAAGGTACAGGCAAAGACAGAGACAGAGAGAGAGAGGAAGGTACAGGTAAAGACAGAGACAGAGAGAGAGAGGAAGGTACAGACAAAGACAGAGACAGAGAGAGAGAGGAAGGTACAGGCAAAGACAGAGACAGAGAGAGAGAGGAAGGTACAGGCAAAGACAGAGACAGAGAGAGAGAGGAAGGTACAGGCAAAGACAGAGACAGAGAGAGAGAGGAAGGTACAGGCAAAGACAGAGACAGAGAGAGAGAGGAAGGTACAGGCAGAGACAGAGACAGAGAGAGAGAGGAAGGTACAGGCAAAGACAGAGACAGAGATAGAGATGGAGACAGGGACAGAGCCAGGTGCATGCTCTGCATGTATGTTGTGGAAGACAACGAAAGTTAGGCAAAGGAGCAAACTGGGTGCAGCTAAGAGTGAATCGTTACTTTAAGAGAGTTACAGTACACAAGTGACATTTTAAAAAGCTAACTCGTCTAGTTAGGACTTCAAGTGAAAATATTTGGGGAATGTGGCTGAGAAGCTACCATAAAAAAATGGAGATCTGCACAGGTCAGATCCTGTACTAGAGGAGCAGCAAAGGAAATGGAGAAGAAGGGGAAGTGGTGGGCATTTCAGAGGCATAAAGGCACCGACGCATTCAAACAACGGGCTTATCAGAGTGAGACAGAGTAGAGCAACAGCCACCTCATAGAGCTCAGGGTAACCAAAACAATAAGGAAGGGTCATGGGTAGGGCCTGTCAAGCCCAGTTAATAGTCCGTTCAGGTTATACGTTGCTTGCTGGGAGAGTGGGACCCCAGACGGAGGTACCCCCTGAGCCACAGCAATACTGACTGGCACAGAGAGGACACGGGGCCATGACAAGTGTTGTGGGCAGGCTGTGAAGCCATAGAAGAAGATAAACTTGAGGAAGTGAATGAAAACAGAGAAAATTAGAGAAAGGAAGGCAAGTAACTTGGCCTCCCGGTGAACCTGGAAAGAAGCATGCCACCTATCAAAGAAGAAAGAAAAGACCAAAGGTTAGGAGAACAATTAAGCAAGTGCCATAGAACAAAAACCGGAGGAAAAACGTTGTAGAATGGTGGTCATTAGGGTCTGCAACTGTAGACAAGAGCGTGTGTATCTTTGAGGTATATTTTTTTTAATTGCAAAATGCATATTTGCCTGAAAACAGCATATGCCATAATCATTGCATCTGTTAAGCTAAGTGGCTGTTTAACTGTATTATGTGATATGACATAGTATCCAGACTTAGATCATTATTACAAAAAACATTTTATGCTGTATTTCTGAGTTTTGAATAAAATTTGCATACTTATTTTTAAACTTGCAAAAAATCCACCAACATGCATCTGAAATTACTATGCATGCATATAAATAGCATGCATGAAAAGAAATATATCGAAGTCCAGCATGTGAGCCTTTAGAGTCCTCTCTCACACATCTGGCTTTATTAAATAGAGACATTCATGATGGCTCCTTGATCTTTCTCATTTAAACATGCATGTAGAAAAAAGATGTTTTAAAGTACAAAAATATAACTAAGTCACTTTTCAAGCAAAACAAAAGAGAAGAAATGTGTAAGTTAGTACCAGATGGAGCAAAATAAATAAAAGGCATTTTAAATATATATTAGGAGAGAAATTAGATCATCTAATAAATGAAGAAAATGGACTCTGATGGCTAGCAAATGGATAAAAGAAAAATACTTGGGAGAAAATGGTCACATAGCTTTTTATGAGAGAAGAGAACAATAGAGACTATATTTGTAGTTAAGTAGCACCTATTACTAAATACCTGAGATAATGAAAACTTGCATCAATTGACCAAAAGGCATTATGAAACATCAAGGAAACATGAATAGAAACCAATCAGCAAATTCAAATAACACCAATTATAAGGGCCAAGTGAATAGGGAATGAATTTACCAAGCAATAGAGAGCAAGTTATTTCTAAAAATCCTGAAATGCTAAGACATGGCCAAGATCTGGGAGCATACGTGTGTGTGTGTGTGTGTGTGTGTGTGTGTGTGTGTGTGTGTGTGTGTCTGATGTGAAAAACAGAAACATTTCATTATTTCCATAAATATCAAATATCTTTGTTGGCATTGTAGATACAAAATGACCCCAATGCAGTTTTTGCTTCAAGAAAAATCTAGGCTCAGAGAGAAAAGACAGGTCAAGAGGCAGGGTCGATGCAGTGTGATAAGTGCAGTGACAGTGCACCACAGCCGTGGGAAGACTTTCCAGGGCAAACACAGGGCAGCCAGATCCAGACGTGAAAGAACCCTGCACATGACAACACATGCAGTATGTCGGTGTGCCTCACATGAATGCAGTCGGGTTATGGCTACGGATGGGCAAGTCATGGTGTGACATGGAAAGACGCTTGAGCTTCAACCTGATGATATTAGGTGGGAGGAGGGGGCACGGGGATTGATGAAGAACGAGAGGGATATGATAACATCTGGGTTTTAGAAAGATTTCTGCGGCTGGTGTGTGGGAAGTAGAAGGTAGGTGGGTAGTGAGCGGGCAGTGGAGTAGATGTTTAAACTCTGTAGCGGGCCATGACTGGAGGGGAGGTGATTTCTTAGAATGCTCTTGCAGTAGTTCAGTTTGGGACAGCTGATAGCATCAAATAATGTAATGTCATTGAAAACGGAGAAGGCATTTGAGAGAGAACGAGGGGTGCAGAGGAAAAGACTGGTTTTCACTTTCCGTGGCCCTTGTTTCTGACAGCCATCTCTCTGCTCGCTCTACAAATCCTCGTTTGGGAATTCAACCACACACCGTCCACCACCACTTTTTCTTCCCAAACTTACTTTCCGTTTGTTAAACAAATATTCTTTTTTTAAAAAAATATATTTTATTGATTTTCTACAGAGAGGAAGGGAGAGAGATAGAGAGTTAGAAACATCGATGAGAGAGAAACATTGATCAGCTGCCTCCTGCACATCTCCCACTGTGGATGTGCCCGCAACCAAGGCACACGCCCTCAACCGGAATCGAACCTGGGACCCTTCAGTCCACAGGCCAACGCTCTATCCACTGAGCCAAACCGGTTTCGGCTAAACAAATATTCTTTAAACAGCTACAGAGTTGTATTAAAGAGATAGAATGGGAAACAAGACAGAAAGACAGACGTGTCCCTTTCCCTCCAGACATTGTTGATACCGTTTCTGGTTCCTGTGAGGTCATCTCCGTCACTGCTCCCCAGTTCACTCTGGTGCCCTCAACGCCCTTCCCTCCCAAACAGGGTGATATATTTTCCTGCCTCTGTAGGTCCAGACATTGTTTTTTTCATACCTGTATCTGACAATCGCTTTATTAAAGCTTAACATCTTTAATTTCTTTCACCAGAGAGATTGGGTCCAGGCAAACAATGCCTTTTTCAGTTTTATACTCTCAGTAGTGCCAAATGCAGTGTAGAATGCATGTTGTTTGACATACCTGTCTAAAATGTACAGATGGCCTTAATATGACATATCACTACAACATACATGATATATGCATGTCTTCCTCAAAAGCCTTGAAAATCGTTGTTTTACAAGAGGATTAAAGTGTCCGTGTGTATGAGCTATAAATGGCTCCTTCATTCTTTGGTTAGTAAATATAACATTTTTATAAGGTCATTCTGTTCATCAATTTTTAAGTTGGGCAAGGTGACAAAAAATTTTTTTGAGTAACAAAGATGAGTTCAAGAATGGGATAAATATCTGTCCTATGTTATTACAAAATAAGATAGACTACATATTGCCAATGCAAGGCACACATAACTTTCTATACCAGCGATTTTCAACCTTTCTCATCTCATGGCACACATAAACTAGTCACTAAAATTCTGTGGCACACCAAAAAGTAGATTATTTGCTGATATGACAAAAAAAGGTATAATTTTGATTCATTCACACCAGATGTTGTGTTGCTGTTGTCATTTTTTATTTGACAATCTAAGGCAGTGGTTCTCAACCTGTGGGTCGTGACCCCTTTGGGGGTCGAACAACCCTTTCACAGGGGTCGCCTAAGACCATCGGAAAACACATATATAATTACATATTATTTTTTGATTAATCATTATGTTTTAATTATGTTCAATTTGTAACAATGAAATTGGGGGTCACCACAACATGAGGAGCTGTATTAAAGGGTCACGGCATTAGGAAGGTTGAGAACCACTGATCTAAGGGAAAAGAGGTCAGTGCCCCTGACTGAATAGTCAGGTACTGCACATTTTTTTATTTATAAAATATATTTTATTGCCTTTTTACAGAGAGGAAAGGAGAGGGATAGAGAGTTAGAAACATCGATGAGAGAGAAACATTGATCAGCTGCCTCCTGCACACCTCCTACTGGGGATGTGCCCGCAGCCAAGGTACAGGCCCTTGACCAGAATCGAATCTGGGACCCTTCAGTCCGCAGGCGGACACTTTATCCACTGAGCCAAACCAGTGAGGGCAGTATTGCACGTTTTAAATATTTTCGCGGCATGCCGTCTGTACTTCTATAAGCAAAGCATTTAGCAGTCACTGTGAGGTCTAATGACATTGCTAATAACAGCTCTGGAGCCACCTTCACAACCCACAGCATACACTTTCAAGTGTATAGACAATGCCAAGTCTCTTTCATGTGTGTTGATTAGATTTTTAGAACAATCAAATTCAGAGCCAAGAACGATGAGTAAAATGAGTGATTAATTTGATTAATACCATTTTTGTTTGAAATTAGGAGCAAGAGACTTTCTGACAGTTATAACGTTGGTTTTGAAGGTGATTCCTAAGCAAAAGTTGTGAACACACACATTGGGGAGAGGGGGGAACACACCTTCAGAGTAGGATATGTAAGTCCTGTTTGGGCTTGTTGCACTTAACTCTTACATCATCGCACATCACAATTCAACAGGCACTACTATCGTGTGTGTCCTTGAAAATGGGCCCATCACCCAGCTGGTGTGGCTCAGTGGTTGGTTGAGTGTCGACCCAGGAACCAAGAGGTCACAGGTTGGATTCTAGTCAGGGGACGTGCATGGGTTGCAGGCTCGATCCCCATTAGGGGTCGTGGGAGAGGCAGCCAATTGATGATGTTCCTCTCTCTTCGATGTTTCTCTCTATCCCTCTCTCTAAAAATCAATAAAAACATATTTAAAATAAAGCAGGCCCCTCAGTGAATCTCAGTCACATACCCACAAAATCCTGGTATACAGTACCCGGCACCTTCCCTTTCTGTCTACTGGGACCTACCGGGTGGGGCGGGAGTGGTGGCAGGAACCTTTCCTGAAAATGTGCTGCTTTTCTACTGACCACAGCCTCTGCCATCTTAACATCAGGGGACGCCTTAGATATAACAAATGCAGCTGAGTGTTTGTTGAATGAATAAACGAAAGAGAAAGGTAATTCACACTGTCTGTGCAAGGGCCGAAATATAAGCGCAGGTCTCATTTTAACTTATTTCCTTCACACCAATAGAGTTTATCCAGAATACATCTTTTCGGATCTTGCTGAGTGCCGGCAGGTGAAAGATGAATAGGACAATAAGTGTCTGAAATGGCTTGTTATTAAAATGTAAAGCAAGTTTGTGTGTGTGTGTGTGTGTTTCAAAATGTCTGAGACCGTTTAATATGCTATTCTGCTTTATAATTATTTAAAAAGTGCGGTTGACTATTCAGTGTTTGCCAAATTTTTGAGCACAGAACATTTTGTTTTTCCTCTGAGAAAACATCATACCCTGAGAAGGAAAACACAGGTAGGATTAAAGGTATGCTAATTATTGAACAATAAATATGAAAATAGAAAAAATAAAATAATATCCAATTCTATTTACTTCTTATTTGAATTCTAGGCAGAAAAGACTTAGTTCACGTAAAGAAAAAGTAGGACCTGTTATTCTCCACGGATTCTCCCCCTAAGACTCTAGCAGGATCACAAAGTGGGGGGTTCCCAGTTTTTTGTGGGTTTTTTTTGTGTTGTTTTGTCATTTTATTGTTTTCTTTTGTTATTTTTTTTTGTATTATTTGCTAGAATTGTTTGTTTTGTTTTGTTGGAGTTTTTTGTTTTGTTTTTTACTTACTCCTAAAATACTTTCCTCCCTTAGAATATATTGGTTTAGGGTTCATAGTCCTCTTTTTCTCACTTTTTTAATATGACTATGTTAAATAAAAATTAAAGCATCGCTTTCTCTCCATCATTGGGTATGTTGTCAAAGGTGTGACCATTTTCCCGGTTATAAGTGATATTCCACCACATTTTCTGAAAAGCAGCCTGGCTAGTCACCTCCGCTTCCTGACTGTCCCCATCTCCTCTGTCCCAGCCCCAAGGCCTGCAGCTGGTTTGGTCTCTCTGAATTTCTGACTTTTTCTGGAAATCTGGTAATATTTGAATTGCCAGTTAAAATTGAGCAATATAATGTTTCCTGTGAATGCTCCCCCGCCAAAAATCTAATAACGTCGCATTAAAAAAAAAAAAAAAAAAAAAGACAAAGGAACCATTTTCTTTCTCCCGCAGCTGCTCAGCTGTGCAGCCCTGAGTTCTTTGCACCTTCCGGAGGTGGCTCAGTGTACACAGGCAGAGCCCATCTCCCTTCCCTCTGCACGAGTGCGCCGCGACGCATTCGGAGCCGCATTGCCTTGTTAATAAACTTCAGTCCAAATGCTTTGGGAGGTAATTTGATTTTTAAAGAAAAAGAATAAAAAACACCGAAGCTGAAATATTGCTTTTATAAGCTGCAAGATCAATTCACCATGTGCTTTTTTAATCAACTGAAATATATACATTGAGAAAATCACAGATGATTTAGCATTCTCCCATAGCACGTTCCTGAGCACGGTTAGTTCCTCGTCATGTTTTTTTTTTGTTTTTTTTTTTTTTTCCCCTCTAATACCGTCTTGTGCTCTGACTTATGGGGGGGAAACTTCCCATGAAAAATGTGTGCCACGTTCCCACTTCTGGCCTTGGCTGTGAGTCTCCCCTGCCCTAATTACAATATAAATCAACCGGAGAAAAAAAAAGAAGGAAAGAACGAAAGAAAGATGTACAGCGACGGCGCCTCCCTTAGAGAGCCGCGGAGATTGATCTGGAGGCGGCGTGTCCTCGAGCGCCCTGTCCACGCCTCTCCTCTGCCCGTTCTAACGCGCCTCCCCTGGGCCCACGCGTGGTTTTCAGAAGGAGCAGATGTGGGCGTTACGGCTGTGGAGGACGCCGGCCCTCTGTCCTCGCTGAGCTCGCCCGCAGCTGGCCCACGGAGAACGCCGGGCTCAGGACTTTCCCAGCCGTGAACTTCAAGCCCGCTCCCTCCCGGGAGGAAACGCGCCGGAGGGACAGTCCTGGGAACAGAAACCGCCCTGTCCCTATCAACCACCCGCGTCGCCGCCGCCACGCACGCACAGAGCACCTCTTAGGTCACCGTGCTCTTTTCTTGGAGAGACTCCCTCACCCGGCCTCTAGGAAGTCTCTCGGAGGCTCATTCCTGGCCCTGAGCACACCAAAGCAAAACACAGCCCGGCCATTCAGAAACGGAGCCGACACATCACGGGGCCCTTCGTCCTTCTCCTTGGAAGGCGTTGGACTGGTGGGTGTGGGGTTGGGTTCGGAGGCTTGACCTCGCTCCCCACGCCTCTCCAGAGGTCTGCCCTGCCCGCTCCTGTGCCGTTCGGACAAGCTGCGGCCACGCTGGTCTGTGATCAAAGAGCTGAAATCGCACGCCTTTTAGATTTCTTTGTGTTGCGCTACCTTGAAAGTCTTTTTGTAACTTGATGGCTTCATTTAAAAAGTGACCTCAGTGACCCCTTCTTGATGACATGTGACAAAGCCGCTCACACATGTCCAGGACAGCTGTACACGAACGTGTCTCTACATCCCTCTTAAAAATGGCTCCTCTTTTAGACAAACTCCTGAAAAGTCATATTCTCCTGTCCAGTGGGTCCCTACTTTTTCTGTTTCCGGAGAGCAGAAGGCGCCTGTTGAGTAGTCAAGGGCCAAAGATTTCTGCTCTCAGCTCAGACGAGGCCTCGGAAAGGAATGTAATCATACTTACAAAATAAAGTACATTCCCAGATCTAGAAATGAGCTGGTAATTGAAATGATCATCAGTGTTTTAACTGATGACCATGGAACTCTTTTCTGGCAAACGCCTCATAGAGCATTAATTGCACGTCACAGCGCAGATCTGCGGAGTTAACTTCTGTCCTGCCCTTGGGACTGTGAGGTCTAAAGCAACGTTGTGTCTTTAAAAAAAAAAAAAATCACTAAACTGTAGAAGTCCTATTTGGTCTGTGAAGTATGTGCCTCATTGTCCTTCCAAATGTCATTCCTGCCCCCTCAAAGCCATGTTACCATCTGCCACGTGTGAACACAACTAGGGAGCGTGAGTCACCTCTTCTCACCTCCATAGCACCCAAGTCCCTTTCTCGGAACACACCAGAGAGCTCTTTCCCACAAACAGCAAAACCAAAGTGTTTAGAAAGGGAAGTTGGTCCTGATTTCATTGCCTCTGATCACTGTTTACAGGGGGACAACCTAGATTTTATTTGTATAGACCTCTATACATTTTAATGGTTTATTTAAAATAGATCATAATAGTGACTGTTAGTAATATAGGAATGGGATGCTTAATTTAGGGACATGAGAATATTTTGCTCTGGTATCCATCAGCAGATGACATTACTGGATATAATATCTGCATTAGGAAGTTTGCATGAAGCAAAGGAAGAAATGTTGATAAAGTTAATGAAAGCTCGCTTTGAAAATGTAACCATGTACAAAACTTCATACAAACACAGAAATGCAAATCTTACTGTTTTAAATGTCATCAATTCCAAAGTGGGCTTCATTTTTTCCTTAACAATTCACACGGGGCTTGAGTTTGACAGTGGATTTGCTCTTTACCATAAAAAATATATATTTCCCCAATCAATACTGGGGAAAAATTATATGAAAGAAATGTCTATTAACGTAGGTAAAGGGATTCTGAGCACCTTAGAAACACTCCTAAGTATCAGGTTTGTAAATGTAATGTTAATTTAAGGTTAACAGAATGCAAACATGCAAATAACATGGCAGTGTAATTAGCTGCTTATGAAAGCAAGCAAGACTCAGCCTAGTTAGATTTATCATACAAATTTAAGGTTGAGATTCCTTGCTCCTCCATCTGAATGACAATATAGGCCATTTCTATCTATAGACCCACACATCTCCAATATAAGGAGCTAA
>NW_023416401.1:5601980-5719480 GCF_014108235.1 Myotis myotis | reverse complement strand
ATCAAATGGAGAGTTTTTTCCTATGAATTAAAAATGCAACTTAAATGGGGCCTATAATCCTATCTAATAAAAGACAAAAAGGGTGATTAACCGTACCTCCACTACGCTTCCCATTGGCTAATCAGGGCGATATGCAAATTAACTGCCAACAAAGACGGTGGCCGGCAGCCACGCAGCTAAGGCAAACATGAGGCTTGCTTGCTCCAGTGATGGAGGAAGCCAAGGTTCTCTGCCTGCTGCGGCCTGGCTCTGAGCCCGAAAGCAACAATGTTTCAATTATAGAAGCTAAACAAACCGCAGATACCTGCTTTCAGCCAGCCACGACCTCAGAGCTGGGAGCGCCAGTGACGGCAACAATGTTTCAATTATAGAAGGTAAATAAATCCCAGAATAAAAAAAAAAAAAGGAGAGGCTGGGAGCTTCAGTGCCGGGAGCCGGTCCATCCTTGCTGTTTCGAGGGACCTGGCATATATGGCATACTGTTCTTAATATGTTTGCTCACCTTCTTGGCACTATGTGTTTTAACCAAGGTCTCCTCTCTGAGAAAGGTTGTTTCCCCAGGTAGGGATTTTCCCCTGAAGTTAGGGAGGGAATAAAACCTCTTAACTAAGTGCCAGGTGGGTAATTAATCACTTTAACTACGAACAATCGTGCTTAAGCTACATAATCTTTACTCCCTGGAATGAAGATAAGAAACGCCCTAACCTTTGTAATAGAGATTGATAGGATTGAATCAACTGGTATAAATACAGATGCAACAAGACAGCAAGAGCCAGAACTCAGAACACAGAATGAAGAAGACAGAACTCAGAAGAAGGAACCTACATAGACAGAAGAACTTCGCTGGAGAGAACATGGCAAAAGATCCTGCACTGAACCTGACTACAGAAATTGGCAAGAGAACCTGACTAGAACCTGGTGACTGAACCTGGCTGGAGAACCTGGACAGAACCTGGCTGGAGAATCTAGCAAGGGAACATGGCTACAGAACCTGGCTGGAGATCCGAACCAGAACTTCGCTGGAGATCCAGAGCAGAACCTCTCTGGAGATCCAGACCAGAACTTGGCTGGAGATCCTGGCTAGAGATCCTGGCTAGGCTGCTGATCAACGGAACGCTGTCTCCGTGTCCCTCCTTCTTCACCGACTCCGTCCACACCTTTGGGGACCCCTGGACCTGCTGGGGTTGGACCCCGGCACTTCAGTTGCTGGTCAGCCTGAAAACGGCCCTCAGCCCCTCACCCAGACTGGCCAGGCACCCCAGTGGGGACCTCCACCCTCAAGGGGGTGTGGCCAGCCTGAAAACAGCCATCAGCCCCTCATCCAGGCTGGCCAGGCACCCCAGTGGGACCCCCACTCTGATCCAGGACACCCTTCAGGGCAAACCAGCTGGTCTCCACCCGTGCACCAGGTCTCTATCCTGTATAGTAAAAGGGTAATATGCAAACTGACCCTAACAGCAGAAAGACTGGGACTGACTGGTCACTATGACACACACTGACCACCAGGGGGCAGACGCTCAATGCAGGAGCTGCCCTCTGGTGGTCAGTGCGCTCCCACATGGGGGAGCTCTGCTCAGCCACAAGCCAGGCTGATGGCTGCCAGTATAGTGGTGGTGGTGGGAGCCTCTCCTGCCTCCTCAGCAGTGCTAAGGATGTCCGACTGCAGCTTAGGCCTGCTCCCCGCTGGCAAGTGGACATCCCCTGAGGGCTGCCGGGCTGCCAGAGGGATGTCTGATTATCATCTTAGGCCCAATCCCCCGAGGAGCAGGCCTAAACCAGCAGGTGGTCATCTCCCGAGGGGTTCCAGACTGCGAGAGGGCACAGGCCGGGCTGAGGGTCCCCCCACCCCTGAGTGCACAAATTTTTGTACACCGGGCCTCTAGTCTATATATATAAAAAGCCAGTGACCGGACGCCATAACAACCAGAATGACTGGTTTTTATGATGCTCACTGTGGCCAGCAAACAAACACGATCAGGGGGTGGGGCTGGCCAGCCAACCTCCCACAGCCAGCCCTCCCCCAATCGCCCCAATTGGGGGCGGGGCACACTGGCCAATCGCCTGCAGCCCCTTCCTTCAACTGGCCTGGCTCTGATCGGGCCCCGATCAGGGTGGGCCCACTGGACAACCTCCTGCCGTCTCCTACTCCGGATTGGCCCAGCCCCTATCCGCCAGACCCCACCCATGCACAAATTCATGCACTGGGCCTCTAGTATTTAATAAAATTGTTCTTCATTATGAAATAAGATCATCAAATTTAGGCAGTTTCAGCTTTCACCCAGCGTCCTGATCCCTGTAAGAATTTGAGACAAGTATTAGTCTTTCTGGTTCTGCTTCCTCTTCGGTGGAACCATGGGGACAGATTCTGCTCAGTACCTGTGGGGCTATTTATGTAATAGATTGTCCTATGTAGCACACCACACACTACATAACAAAACCCTCGGCCACAGACACCAGCCTTATAACGGTGCAAATACCTGGCCTAAGAGGTCAGTCTGGCCACAGACTTCCGATCAGAGGATGAAACGTGTCAATCAGCATCTCCCCAGAGGAAGAGCTGGGCAGAAGAGGAAGGAATGGGGAAAGAAATTAGGAAGAATTACTTTACATTCTTGGTGCTGTCACAAATAGAATTATGGAGGAAGCTGAAAAGCAAACTGTAAACATAGCTAGTAGATAAAACTTCTCAGAGGAAGTAGCCTTCCTGCTCTGAACTTGGGAGTCTTGACAGCAAGGGCTTGCTGGGGTTGTCATTTCATAATCACAAGAGAAAGGGTTAGTTCAGAATGGCTGACTGGCATCATGAAACAGATGAGAGGTGACGAGGGTGGACTTGAGCTCCAGTTCTCCCACACCTAGGGAGCGTCGGCCACTATCTCAGCGTTCCTGTGCCTGGAGCCTCTTCTTTCTGAGCTTCCATACTCGTAGCCATTCACTCGCTGTCTGTGCATCCCACTGTTGCCCTGTACTGGTCCACCACAGAATCAGAATGGATTCTTCCATAATGTGTTTTAACTAACTGCTGAGGACTCTGTCCCTCTGCAACCGCCTGCAACAGGCAGGCTTTCCTTTCACTGTCTTTGCACAGCCTAAATGGTCTTTGTTACTCACTTGCTTCTGCACAAATCTGCCTCAACCAGAACCCCTTTTCACTGCAGTGGTGATGTGGGTTATGTGAGACATTCAGACATTGGGCAGGAAGACAGCCACTCATAAAATGAGGGGGAATATGAACCACTCTGTAGAAAGCATTGAGTCCATGTTCCACTATTAGATGATCCTTGGTGTTTCGTGTCCACTCTGAGGGAATTAAACTTGAGGTCACTAAGATCAGTGCTATGAGACAGCATGTATAGAATATACACACTCTGGGGAGATCCTTAGACATGATTATGTCTCTACACATGATTTATAGAGATTAATATGCCACAGTAAGAAAACATAAAATATGTTAAACCTTAGGCAGAAGGAAAATATGTTAAGGAATCAAATGGACCAAGAGTAATGCTAGTACAAAATGTATCTATGATATCTTAGGTATTTTCAAGTGATTATTGCAAATTAGTCTCTGAGCTCTTTAGAAGCCAACATTAAGAGACAGCCATTGTACTGGTTTGACTATTCCAAGTTTGCAATCTTAGACATAGCTATTTAGAGGAATGTACAGTATTTTATTTCATTGAACATTCAACTATAATTAAGTTCCATGTTCAAGTCTGTGTTCCAAGTTTTAGGCATACTGTATCCCTGGTAAAAGAGGAAAAGCTTAAACATCCATTGCATAAATGATACATATATCTTAGGTCAAAACTTTATGATGATGAAATAATAACCTCTGGCTTTCTCCTGGAAATCTTTTAGCAGAATTAAGTGCTGACAGCCACCCTGGAGACCTTTGACTTTCACGGGTCTGTGACCATGGCCAACTCAGAATGGTTCCCTCTAGGCCTTTTCAGGCCTTCCTTATTGCTTTACTAAATATGGATGTTTTTGTATTAAGTATTATGCCAATTAATCCAGAATCATTTCAGTGATACTTTATAAGTAACTCTTTGGTATTTAAATCCTCCAAATCTTATTATTCTAATTATACATTTTAATGCATTTTAATACTAGTATATGTTCCAGTAACTACTGGCAGATCATTATTTTTAAGGTTTATTCTTCATAAGTATAAGGTATACTTACAAGGTATAAGGAAAAAGTGAGATACCATTTATAGTATGCGGTATATATTTATCTCCTAGAGTCATAAGTTCACAATTTTGTTCAAATGTAAAATGTGTTTGGCAAAGATGTATCAGCAAAGAAGAGGGGGAAGCAGGTCAGAGAAAATGAGAAGGAAAAGAGAACAAAAAAAATGTAGTATTTAAACATTTAGAGGAATATTTTTTTCCGAGTCTTCATCAAAATCACAAAGCAGTTTCTGAACATGAGTATAATTGTATATGCCTCTTTATTTGCAATAATTTTATCTTGGCCTTTTGATTGAATCACCCATTAAGATCTTATTTTAGTGTCTGAATTTACTAAATTATTTGAAGCAAATCATGTCAGGAGATAGGCATGCCTCCTAAGAAATCTGTTGTGAGCAGAAAAGCGACTTTATTCTAACAAGTCGGGAATCCATTGCTAGATTTCAAAACAATTCTATGTTGCCCTCACACAACTAGCCTGTAAATGTACCGATTTAGTCCTGACACATCTAGCATAAACTTGAGTTTGAAGTCTCACTTGACTGAGCTTTACAGGTGTCTATGTTGTTCTGACCATGATGGAAGGTGACTGCTGGGCCACTGTGGAGAAGCTTGTGCTGTATCTTGAAAGTGTTTACAATTTCTTTTTGTTCTGGTTCAGTTTTGGTGTCTAGATCATATTCTTTAACCCGCTAACACATTCATTTTACCATCATAGTATTTCATAGCATTTCATAGACTGTTTGCTGGACATACTCACCCAAGCTCTGCACATGGTGCCCAAGCAACACATCATAGCATTTGCCCTGGCTTGGAGGTGACTTCAAGAATCTCAGGAAACCCAAGTAAGGGTGCCCAGTGACACACAATCCCCAACAATCAACAGTGGTCCTCTTTTCTAATTGAGATCACAACTTATGAAAGAGCACGGGGCGGGGGGGAGGGGTGGTATTTAAGAGAAAAGAGAATGGCTTCCTAGCAACCAGATCCGCCAAACAAACCCTGGTGATGGCTGAAGTGACAGAAGTCACATCCAGGTTGACCTCATGTTGGCTGTTACATCAACACTTCTGGAGTGGCCAATGGGGCAGAAAGAGCCGGAAGGAGCCAGAGCTAGAACTAGGGTGACCGTATCCTTTATTATCAAGATGGACAAGTATGATCATAAAAGAGGGTGTTACTAGAAATTACACTGAGAAAAACATATAAACCAGATTTGTTTGTTTATGCCATTTCTCTAGATAGCACTGACCCAGGTACTTCCTTTAAAAGCTTCATATCTATAATAATAGAAGTATAATATGCTAATAAGACCAGACAGCCAAACGACCTTCTGGATGTCATTCCAGACATCCTTCCCGATGAAGCCGCGGTGGCAAGGGCCAAGGCAGACGCAGTTAGGGTCGATCAGGCAGGCAGGCAGAGTGGTTAGGGGCAATAAGGCAGGCAAGCAGGTGAGCAGTTAGGAGCCAGCGATCCCAGATTGGGAGAGGGTGCAGGCAGGGCTGAGGTACACGCCCCCCCCCCCATGCACGAATTTTGTGCGCCGGGCCTCTAGTCAATATAAGAAGCCCGACAAATAAGTGCACAATCTATATAAAACATGAAAAATGGAAGGTGAGGAGTGCATTGGGGAGCAGAGTAGGTCAGTATAAATAATAATATTTGGGGAAATAGTTCCAGTTGCCTGTTAGTGAAGAATGAATTGAGTAAGAGTTACAAGTAAGTAACATTCTTACTTGTCCCACTCAGAGTATATGTAGTTTTAAATCTTTCTGGCCACTAGGGGACCACTGAGTACTTTGCACATTGCATTGAGTTGCTTGTACCATCTGCAGTAGATCAAAGACAGGAGGACACTAATTACGGTAGGGTTCTGGGTTATCTCTTGTCTGTACACCACATGTCAGTAATTTATTACATGATACTGTTCTCGCGTTGCTGCAACTATGTTTGTTTGGTCTTTTCCAACTGATGGACTTGTTAGATGTGTCTGAAATCTTTGGCGCATCCTTCCAAATGCCTGGGGTAGAGCTGCATGAATCCATGTTTTTGTCTTTTTTTAAAAAAAAATTATTGGAATAACTACCCTACCTGGGAATTCCCCGCCTTTGTTTGACTTACTCTCCCAAGGCCCAAGGTCACAGATGGGGCAAAGGGGAAATTTGCATCCTTGTCGGGAGTCCATATGCTCCCCCCTGTTCCACAGTAGCTGGGGAGAAATAACAACTAATCACCGGGTTCTTGTCATGATGTCCATGAATGCCAGCTTCCAAGCAGAACCTCTCCCACAGTAACTCTCTCACAGACAGACTTTCCGTTTGCTGTGGACTCTGCACACGCCTACCCGTTCTGTCTGCTCTCGAGCTCCCACACATCCTCCAGCATCACCTACTGAATAGGAGGTTCTGGGAGTCATCCTGGGGAGTAGCTCTTCCGCGTCTGGCACCCAGTTGCCCAGGCTGCCCGGGCTTCAGCACCCTCAAATGTCTCATTGTCTGGCATTATTTGATATGGATAATGGATATTTCCTTTTATTGGTTTTTTATTTATTTTTATTTTTTCTCTTTTACTGTTTTTAATTTTATTATGTTTGTGTAACTGTTATGTAAAGTGCCATAAATGATTGATTGATAGTTAGATAGATGATAGATACATAGATAGATAGATAGTTAGATAGATAGATATTGACAGCTTCAAGGCCACCCCTTGCAGCCATATGGCTTTGTGGAAATTCTGGAGTAGGCACACTCTCTACCCACCAGCATTACCGCTGTCATCATACTTATCACCCCATATTGTGGATTTTTTTTATTTCAGAGAGGAAGGGAGAGGGAGAGCTAGAATCAATGATGAGAGAGAATCACTAATCCACTGCCTCCTGCACACCCCTACCGGGGATCAAGCCGCAACCTGGGCATGTACCCTGACTAGGAATCAAACAATGACTTCCTGAGCCATGCTGGCTGGGTTATTGTGGATTTTTTCCCATTGTCCTATGAGTCCCATTCCTCAGTATAATTATTGGCACATAATGATAAAATATATAAATAAAAAAGTGCCATCCAGATATCACCTGAGTGCTAATTTTAGATCCAGTAGAAAAACCAGTGCTATTTCCAAAACTATCAGAGAGGCTTCTAGCTACAATTCTCAAAGCCCCTTGTCACAGTTCCTGTGCCCAGCATGGGGCAGCTGCTCCTTCGCCTCTACCCTGAGATGAACCCAATAGCCTTTGCACAGAGAGGCTGAATGTCACAGCAAGACCAGCACACGCAGAACTGAACATGAGACATCCCTGGGCTGCAAAGCCCTTGCATGGTGTTGCCGTGTTTCCTTGTCATTAGCTCTCTCTGGTCTAGTCTCTTGGCTGGTGTCGGTTCATTTCTGAGGCAGAACAGAGAACAGTTGAGTTGTTTCTTTTGTTTCCTTTTCTCCTGCTAGTCCAGGTGCTAAGGTATCACCTGCAACCCTAAGGGACTTAGAGAACTGTTCTCAGAAATCAAAGTTGTTGCTAATGCTTCAGAGAGAATGAAAATTTTAATCTCACAATGGAAGGAAGGAAAGGAGAAAGGAAGGAAGGAAAGTAAGGAGGGAAGGAGAAGAGGGAAAGAATGAGAGGAAACATATGGAAGCTCCTCACAGCCCATGCCTATTTTGTAAGTATGAACAGAAATTGTTTCCATCTCAAACCACCATCAGCCTCTAACTAAATCATGTAACTTATCTGGGGCATAGACTTTCTCTCTTTTCCTCCCTCCCTCTCTCCCTCCCTCCCTCCCTCCCTCCCTCCCCCATCTCCCACTTTAATGACAAATAATTAACATTAAAGATGAGTGGTAGTACCTGTCTCCCAACGTCAGGTCTCTATCCCAGTAGGACACAAAGCAGCTACAATAAGGAATTCGTGGGTTAGCGTTCTCCCACGTTTGCTGATTTTTTTTGGTAGGGAATGAGCTCTATAGAAATCTGTCAGAATAATTGGTAAGTAGTAGATAATGCATAAGTGCTTGATACATAAATGATAAGTAATTACATAAATAACAAATTTGTAAACATGAGAAAATGAATGAGCAGGTGCTGTAGGCATCCTGGATAAAGGGATGAAGAAACAGATGGTGCCATCAAACTAGGAAAATCCAAGGAGGGCCTTTCTGCAAAGCACTGATTACAAGGACCTGGGGAAGCTGCGGAGGAGCTGGAAGGGGTGGCACAGCGATCCCGGGCCAGCAGAGGTGGAGCGGTTGCCACCTCTAGACCTGAAGGATAAGGGGAGGGAACGGGCATGGACGTGGAGGCCCTTGAGGCCATGTGTACAGATCAGCGTCCCCAGGCAGAGGGCAGGGAGGAGAAGGAAGGAGAATGGATCTGGAGGAGTAAGCACAGGATATTAAGTAAAAATGAGCATTGAACTCTGGACAAGGAGTAGTTGCCAGCAGAGCAGGCTGAGCTTCAAGCTGTGAAAAAAGAGTCAAAATAGGCATTAATAGTTAGGAAAGGGAGTGGAAGTCAAATGGTGGTGTGGAGCTGGTACACCAACGTGTTAGTCATACCCCCTCCCCGCCCCCCAAAAAAGTGTCTGACCCCAAGTTTATCAAAGGCCAGTTTTCAAGCAGGTCAACAGAAGGGATTTAAAACCCTTCCCTCCATGACAACCAGGAGGTGGCAGAGAACAATGACAGGAACTTAAAACACGGTTCTGAGTTGGTGTGCTATTGGCCAATCATTTTAAAACCAAAAGTAAATTCTTCTTCAAACCTAATTTCTAAAACCAATGCCAAAATAAGAATTCTGAACTAAAAATAAATGAATAACAAGAACTTCTGCAGAACTAGTCTCCAAAATGGAATGGTCTCCCCCGGCAACGTGACTGTTGTGAGTTAATAGCAGACAGCCAGTGGCCTTAATCTCTCGGCTCCTGCCTTTCCCCTTTTGCTCATGTTAGTCTAGTGATAAATGATGTAGAATTTCTCAGAGAGAGAGAAAATTATGCCCAATATAAAAAGTGGTTGAAAAAGCTGATTACAGAGTCATTAGCCCCTGTGGGCTCATTTTATTGCTATAAAGTCATCATTCAAGTAGACATATATTTAGCTTCTGTGGCCTTCATTTGTGGTAAGCAAAATAACCTCAGACACACACACACACACACACAAACCAAGGGAGCAAGTTCAAAGTTCCTATTTTTAGTGATGTGACAGCCAGTTTACTGAATTAGAAAAGCCCAGAGCAGAAGCAGAGAAACATCGTCAACGTGTGTGCTGTGTGCCGTGTGCAGCTCCGAGCACATCTGGGGACAGGTTTACTCCTAGGTCGCGGTCACATGTACTGCCAGGAACACTTCAAATGCAACGTGTGGCCAGAAGAAGGTACCCAGGATGGTGAGGAACGTGCGCATCTTGACATAATGAGAAATAGTTAAAGGAACTGGACATACTTAGCCTACGTAACGGGTGCCTATATAAAACAAAAAGCCTTTTATTTCATTTTAGGACTGACCATGGAAATTAGATGGATTTATTCTCTAGCTAGTCCATACATTTATGGACAGATTCTTTCAAAGTGAAATATTTTCTCATTCATTCATTTTCAATATTTATGATCAAATGTAATTTTTCTGTTATTGCACTATCTCTAGAAGTTAAAGAAGAATTGATAAGCAACACAATGATTTTTAAAACTGGGATCTTCCTATGGCAGGTGGGCTTGTAATCAAACCCTGGATGCCTGCCTGTGAGGAGTAGAATAGGAGGAGAGTGTCTGTGTTCCTTGGTTTGATGTGCACAGGAATGACCCGGAATCTTGTGAAGCTGCAGATTCTAATGTAGTAGATCTCGGCTGGAGCCCGAGAATCTGTATTTCGAAGAAGATCCCAGGTGATTGGGATGCCGCTGGTCTGTAGACCACACTTTGATTAGCACCGCGTCCAGGTCACTGCCCCCCAACATTGTCTGATTTTAGTGGGAATCAGCTGATCTCTTTTGTGTCATCGCAGACAGCATGGCTCCTTTCAGGGAAAGAAACATGAGAAGGGGTTTTCTTGTCATGCTCTGGCTCAGAAACGGTGAGCGCTGCAGCAGGGCTGGCGTCGGCTCTGCATGCCACTGTGCTCTGCCTCCCGATGAAGCGTACTGACTGCTTTGCCCTCCCCTTGCTATAGACGGCAGACCATGGGGAAAGGGTCGTCTGTATGCAGCCACCTTGGAAACCTTAGTTCTGAGCATTCTCCTTGGCCTCCCCTCACCCTTTACCATGTCCTGTTGACGTTCTCCACGCACTCATCCTCCCATGCTGATTGTGTTCAGATTAGATATTTAGTGCGTTTTTCCAGATTCAAGCTTGGAGTAATCCAGCAATGATCTTGGTGTCTTCCTTTTTACTCCTCCCCGCTGTGAGGACCCAAGCCCCTCAGTAACCATTCTTGCCCTTCAGCTCAGAATCTGTCTTCCTAATATGGTCTCTGCCATCATGGTCTTCCCATACTGCGTGGGGAGAAGGCATATCCAGGCTGCTGAGATCCATTCACCAGAATAATTTCAAGTTTCTAGGAATTAATTAGAAAAGCAGAGGTCATCCAATATAATTTCCAAACATGGTCTGTTTTTCTTCTGTAGGTCAAAGGGCGAATACTGATGAAACTGATAGTGGAGACTCATCTGGCAAGGATGGTTACAACCTTCAGAAAACATGAGATGCTTCCTAAGAAGGTAAGCTCAGGGTATACAAGTATAGAGATGCCTCCTGTTCACAGGTAGAAGCTCCAAACAACCTCCTCTGTCAGGAATCCATATCTGATGTTTCTATGTGGTTTTGAAGGTGTGACTACTAAATTGAAAAAAAGACACCAGGAAAACATACAATCATTGAGAGAAAATGGAGTAATTCGAATAAGAATAAGCTAATTCTTGACACAATTGATCTGAACAATGTCCCTCAATTTTTGTAACATATATTCAAATATAGTATCATAGAAGGGTGGCCATTTCATCTCGTAGATATGTCCACCACCTATGAACTCTGACAAAATTTTTGTCTGAAGTTCCACGCTAATAATGTGATATGCAGGGTAGGCAAAAGTAGGTTTGCAGTTGTTCCTATAAATAATGCAATATTTAATAAATCATAATATAAGAACAAACGAGGTTTCACATATTCACAACTGTAAACGCACTTTTTCCCACCCTTGTATTCTATTTACTTGCTTTGTATTAGACTTGCTTCACCCAAATTATAAACTCTCCCAGGCAGGGACTATGTTCCCCCTTCCTTTGCCTTCTCCTCGGTGCTGGAGTTGATTCGGGACTTGACCAGTGCTTGTTGCTGTATTATTTAAGACGTTAAGGCAAATGTTTTACCAGCACAAGATGGTAGCCTAAACCTGCCTTCTGTTTAGTGAGAAGTGAGTCTGTTGGTAGTGGCCCGAAGGAGGCGGGAAATCGTAAACATGCCAAGACCTTTTGGCCAGTTGTTTGGAATTCTAAAAAGAAGTGGAGGCAGAAATCCTTTGGGACAGATGTGTGCAGTGCCTGCTCCCCCATCACAGGGAGTTAGAGGAAGGGGTCTGAGCAGGGCCTGGTGGCCCGCTGCATGTGAGGACGAAGAGGCAGGAGGACACTGTGACTCAGCTGTTCAAGAAGAAAGACAGGCGTGTGTTGTGTGCACCATGTGTGTGCGGTGAGGAATCAGTAGCCATGAGCCTTCCTGTTCTCTCTTCAGAAACCACATGTGTCACTCTCCTTCCCCACCTTCCTCTCCTCTGGCTCCTCAACCCTTGTTAGTAAGCCTGTGCCTTTAGGAACTCATCACCTCTGTCACCACCTGAGCCAATTCCTTAGAATGTCTCCCCCCCACACACTCTCTTGCTCTCTCTCTGTTTCTATTTTCCATACACACACACACACACACACACACACACACACACACACACACACACATGATTGCTTCTCTTTTTCTAGAAGACCCTGACCAACACAAGCTCCCTTCTCTGTGAGTTGGAAGTTGGTCCTTCCTCACATGGTCACAGCATTAAAAGAAACTCGACCAAATGGAGAGGGCGCCGACGTAGAAGCTGCCTGGCCTCCGTTTCCAAAGCCGCCGGGTACGCTGGGAAGGCTTCCAGTGTCTCCTCCCCTGAAGCGACCCAGGCAAGTCTCCGCAGGACATGAGTTAAACTTGCACTTCATCTGTCCGTCGGGATGTCAAGGCTGTTCTGTTGAACTTGGTGAGAAAGGGAAGATTGGGAGGAAGGCAGCTCTGTGGAGAAGGGCGTCCAGGAAAAGAGGGGCCTGGAGCTCTTCAGATGAAGACTGACAAGCTGACAAAGTGAGGAACAGCCATCAGATGTGAGGAGACCCTCCGTGCAGCGTCATGCGCGGGAAAGACGGGGATGCTGTGATGGATCTCACTCATGGCTTCCGCTCTCCAGCATTTTTAACGATTCCCGTCCAGCACCGAGAGCAAGAGTGATGCTTGTTCTTGCTCACAGGCCACAAGGGCAATCATTTCTCCAGTTGGCGTTCTGTCCTGAAACCATATTTCCCCTCAGGGAAAGGTCATTATTGACTGTAAAAAATCAACAACAGAGAAGATTGCACTTCACACAATCCTACTTCTCTATGTATAGAAAGATTTTTCTCTACCTAAATGGAGGTCTCCCTCATAATTTGTCAGTGGATGTTGGAGTATTTGTCAACAAGTGGGTTTTATATCTTTACTCTTTCAAAAACCATGAAATCCTTTTTTTTTTCTGACTGTTGAATGTTGAACTTGTTTGTAGTCCAACACATCTGTGATGATCTCTGAACAGGAACAAGAAAGAAGTGAGCCCAGGGAAATCCCAACGTACACCCCCAAGTGTCCTTAAAAACTCATCTTAATACCTCTGTCTCCTCTTCCATCCTTTTTTTTCTTCTTTAGTTTGTTTTCCAAACAGTGATAAGCCCAAGGTTACATATTATCTACAGTTTTCAAATCAATACTACCTTCTATCAGCATAGCTGCGCAGTTCAGGGCTTTGCGGCCAGCTACCATGACAATAGACGCACAGCCTGGAACCAGTTTTAGTTAATTAGAGTCAATCAATCCAAACTCTGCAAACTTCCTCATGTGAAACAATAGTATAATGAACCCAAGTTGGCAAGATGATTGGGAAACACAAATTATTGCACCCTGATAAATTAAATGTGACCATTACCAAAACTTCTTTCTAAATGAACACCCAGGGAAGGAGTACATGAGTATTTAATATAATTAGGAATACGGGGGAAATAAACTTAAAGGAGCTATTACAGGCCCGCCTGTTTGTGAAAGAAAAACTAACTCTCAGAAGTTATATGATAGGGCGATCTTTTGGCGTCTTTAGAAGTCTTCACTTGGGAAGATACCTTCCCTTGGATTGTGGTCCTCAGGTGGGGAGACAGAAAGCAGGGCATGCACCCTAGCGCCAGAACCAGGGCGCTGTGAGGGCACAGAGGGAAGAGACGTGGATCCAAGCTCCCTTGCTGTTGTGTGTGCAGTGTCCAGAGAGTGGGTTTATATGGGGTCAAAGCATTACCCGGGAACTCCGGCCAATCTGATGTGCTGTGTATCATTGGTCTTGTAGCGCATGTGCTCCGTGTTCAAGGCCTGCTGTAGACTAAGGAAAATAAACAGCCATTTCCCCTTGTAATTGATAGAATAAGACAAAGATTTACCCTCCCTTAAGCCAGACCTTGCTGTTGCTTTATCTCAAGGAAATCTGAGAATCCTATCAGCACTGTTACTTTGGGTTAAAATCCATGTTGATGGGACATAGTTAAATGGGGGGAAAGGGAGCTTTTCAATGCAAATTGATGTGCAGGTACCAGATGTCCTATTTGGGAAACATGAGGTGGGAAGCAAAAGGGAACTGAATGAGTGTTGATGGAGAAAGGAAGTTAAAAAATGTAAAAGGGTGAATTTTAAAAAATAAGATTCCTATGCCTCAACTTAAGCTAAAATTAGTCCTACTGTTGGCTGATGGCAGGGAAACATCTCACATGAAAATGCCTGTGAGAGGCGGTGGAAAGAGCTCTGACCTAGAGTTAGAACCCTGGTGGGGGGGTCCCCCTTCCAGCCAGTTCTATGACCTATTTGGCCTCTGTTTCCTTATCTACAAAATGGGTGTTGAGGTAGATGATCACTGAAGAAGCTTCCAATTCAAAATATTCCAACTCCAGGCACAGTGTCAAGAATAGTTTTTAATAACTTCCTATAGTGACACATGTTAACGACTATTATAGACTGAATGTTTGTGTCCTCCCACATTGGTATGTTGAAAACTAACCCCCAATGGGATGGTATTTGGAGGCAGAGCCTTTGGGAGATAATTGGGTCTGGGGGTAAGGGGGGATGAGTCCTCATTCCTGGGATTTGTGCCCAAATAAAAGAGGCCCTAGAGAGCTGTCTCTTCTGTTCCACCCTGTGAGTCACAGGGAAAAGACAGACACTTATGAACCAGACACCGAATCTGCTGGCACCTGATCTTGAACTTCCCACCAGAACTCTGAGATAGAAATGTTATTGTTTTAGCCTCCCCGACTATGGTAGCTTTGTTATAGCAACCCAAATCGACTATGACAACTACTGAGTTACTTTGGTACATCTCTCAAATAATCAGATCAAGGCAAATGACAGAGATATTTACAGTATGATTCATAAAGGTATCACATGTTACATTAGATTTCACTGCTTTATATCGAACTCCCTTCTATTTTTCTCATAATCTAAATCACAGTTAACCTAGTCTTTATATACTCTCACAATCATATGCATTTTATTGGCATTTACCCGGTGCATAAACAGGTCTTGTCTTAAATCGGTTTATAGGTTGGCCCATGTTCATGGTACTGTTGTTATCCATCTATGTCTCATTAGGTTTGTTTCATTTTTCTTATTTTTAAAAGATGGCTCACTCTTATTTTTAATAAGATAGTTCAATCTTCTTCGTGCCATAAATCAATAGTCAAAATAACGTGAAGCTTCTAGAAGACAGGAAATTGGAGTTATGTTACTCAGGGTCCTCTAATATTTAACACAGTGTACTGCTATGGAAGGTACTTAATCAGGTGCTGTTGGATGACAGAAGCAAAGGTGAATGAATAGAATGCAAGTGGATCGGGGAATACTAGTAAACTCATGAATAAATGAGAAGTCAATGTAAATACAATGCATACAGTTTCTATTTCTTTGCCTGTGGGAAACTCTTAATTTTTTATTATTAGAAACTTATTTAGGGAAATGACAATATTTTAGATAATAGAAATATATGACAAAATTCTATGCATTTTCATACTTATTGAACATACTTATACTCATTTAACTACTAAGAAAAATATAACTAAAATAAAAAATAATATTTAAATTTCAAAGACATGCTACTAATTTAATCCCACCTGCCACATCTCAGATTTAAATGCTATCATTCGCAAGCAAATGAATTCTAACTAAGGGTTTACTTTGCAGATAAGTTGATATCTGTACCTTAAACCTCACAAAACCAGTTGCTTCTTCACTAACCACCTAAGAAACACCAAGTATTTCCATCGGTCATGCCACCACCCAATGTGACGAGAAACTCGCTTATGCATTTGACATTTCTGTGTAAAACAGCAGCTGCTTCACTCCTGTGGAAGGAGCCTCTCTCCCCCACGGGGAATCCTTAGCCCCCAGGAGGTGGGTGGGTCCCTGCTGGCAATGCTGCCTGCTTACAGAGATGCCTCCATCCTCTCCGCTGACAGCTAAAGGAGCTCATTCTGTGAGAAATGCGCTTCCCAGTGGAAGACAGCCAGACCTGCTTCCTCTGGGAAACAGAGCGGGAGGGGAACCATCGCCCTGTTCCCATCCTTGTGAGTCCAACACCCACAGCCACCGGGGCCCGCCGCGCACATGGCAGAAACCGAAGGCTAATCCTCTCACTGCTCCTCAACCATCAGGGGAAAGTTCGAGGTCAAAAGATGAGCAGATGATTTCAAACAGAAACATATCTGTGCATGGACAGGGTCCCCCACGTCCTTTCTCTTCTATCATCATCACCATCAGCACTGTCATTACTATTGTTCTGTCTGCCCTACCTTCTTACCCTTAAAAGTTCCTGAGACTCAAATAACGTCTGTTTCCTTTTCCTCTGGCCTCCCTTCTTTTCTTGTGGGTTCCTTAAACCATCCATTTAATGAACAGCCTCATTCATTGTGTCCTTAAAATTCAACCCCAGGGGCCCTAGCAAGTTTGACTTAATGGATAGAAGGGTTCTGGGTTCTTTTCCAGTCAAGGGCACATGCCCGGGTTGTGGGCTCAATCCCTAGTTAGGGGTGTGCAGGAGGCAGCAGATCGATGATTCTCTCTCACCACTGATGTTTCTAGCTCTCTCTCCCTCTCCTTTCCTCTCTGAAATCAATTAAAAAAAAAAAAGAATAAAATTTAACCCCAGGGAAGAAGTGGGATGAGGTTCACTTATGCATATAACATTCCTAATTGTTTCTGGAACTCTCTAAATCTGCATCTTAAGTGATGGATAGTCAGTCTAGATTTATTAAGTGGTAGATACCATTTGTTAACTTTTTCCTAAAAGTTTGATTTTAAACTTTTTTGTAATTATTTATTTACTGAACATTTATTAGATCCCTAATATATGCCAGGACCTCAGCTATGTGCTGTGACTAGAAAAAAATAATATTTATTGAGGAACCTATACTCTGAAAGGATAAAGCAATAACTAAGTGCTTTTATATGCACACTGAATAAGAGGTCTAAGATACTTATGTACATAGTGCTGTGGAAACATAAAGGAGAGTTAACTTTATCTGTGAAAATTAGTGGGTGTCACTAGGAAGGGGCAGCATGGGGCTGCTCCTGGGATGAAGGGAAGGTTAGCAGACAGGCAGTGACTTCCTCCAGTCTTTCTGGAGGAAGAAAAACAGCCTGAGTAAGGGCCAGGGGATGGTCCACACATGTAATCATTGTCCTGTGTAATTCGGTCTTCTTGATAAACACACCTGCCTCTTTTATGAATGTATCCGCAGTGAGTAAGACTCTCCTGAAATATAACATCACTTCCTTTGGTCCTCAAACTAATCAATCTGAGGGGGATTCACAGAGGGTCTCTCTTTCTAGACAACTATCCACA
This sequence comes from Myotis myotis, assembly GCF_014108235.1. NCBI lineage: Eukaryota > Metazoa > Chordata > Mammalia > Chiroptera > Vespertilionidae > Myotis > Myotis myotis. The sequence continues at coordinate 5,702,143 of NW_023416401.1, read as the reverse complement.
CGCGCAACTCCCCCGCAGTCGAAACACCGGGGGAGGCCGCCTCCTGCAGAGACGTGCTCTCAGGATTCATCAGGGACTGTGCCACAGCTCACTCATAACCCCAACACGTTGGAGGCTCCAGCTTCATTATTACCAGGTGTCTTACAGGCGCCTAAGTCAACACTTCAAATGACTCCCTGTGAGTTTCCAAGACCAAGGAAGGATATCTCCAAGGACATTTGCTGAAGGGAAACGTCCTTGCTGGCAGCTGGTTAGCAACACTACAGAAAATGCCTTTTCATAGAAAGGACCCTGTGCTCCTCACATCGTCCCACTGCCATCCTGGAGATAACAATGTTTAAAGAGGAGAGAATAAGTAACTTTCTTCCAAAGATCACAACCATTCCAAGAACTTAAGGGTCTCTCTCCCTCTCTCCCTCTCCCTCTCCCTCTCCCTCTCCCTCTCCCTCTCCCTCTCCCTCTCCCTCTCCCTCTCCCTCTCCCTCTCCCTCTCCCTCTCCCCCTCTTTCTTCTCTCTTCTTGATGGCTGTATAGACGGATGGAAGACAGATCTACAAATAAATGGATACAGTGGATACCCATGTGATGCCAATAAAGAAAGGTAGACACCATCCTCCAGAAAGTGGTGTTTTCATCCCTGAATAAAATGCAGAACAATATGACTTGGAAATCAAAGGAATGGCCCAGCCAAGTGTGGCTCAGTGGTTGAACGTTGACCCAGGAACCAAGAGGTCCCCAGCACATGCCCAGGTTGGGCTGAATCTCCGGCAGGGAGGGGAGGAGGGGAGAGGCACGCAGGGGGCAGGTGATCCACGATTCTCATGATTCTCATCATTGAACTTTCTATCTCCCTCTTCCTTCCTCTCTGAAATATATATATAGATATAGATATAGATATAGATATAGATATAGATATAGATATAGATATAGATATAGATATAGATATAGATATAGATATATAGATAGATATAGATATAGATATAGATATAGATATAGATATAGATATAGATATAGATATAGATATATAGATATAGATAGATATAGATAGATATAGATATAGATATAGATATATAGATATAGATATAGATATAGATATAGATATAGATATAGATATAGATATAGATATAGATATAGATATAGATATAGATATATAGAGATAGAGATAGAGATAGAGATAGAGATAGAGATAGAGATAGAGATAGAGATAGAGATAGAGATAGAGATATAGATAGATATAATGGATTTTTAAACACATGCATTTCCTTAAAATGTCACACACTGCCAGAACTGAACCCATGAGGCCTGTGAGAGCAGCCAGCCTTTGGTCTGAGGGAAGCCTGCCTCTGCTCCCCACCCACCCCAGGGCACCAGCTACAGAGGTCCTGCCCGACCCCTGCCATGGGTTTCTCAGTTGACTTTATTCCAATGGCCCCAAAGAAAGAGCTTCCCTTTTTCAGCCGTCTCCGTTTCATGCCGAAGACTGCTGGAGACATGCTTTTGTCAAAAACGCTGCTGAGAAAGAAGGAAAAACAAGCAAGCCCTCCTGGGGCCTCCAGCTCCCTGCGGCGAGAGCAGCGGCACAGGCGGCGCTGGGCTCCAACGCAGGCCCCGGTCCAAGGTGCCCTCAGTGACCGTCCGCGCGCGTGTTCCCAGACACCGGCCTCGTCCCCTCGGAGGTGGCCCCTGGCCCCGGTCCAAGGTGGCCTCAGTGACCGTCCGCGCGCGTGTTCCCAGACACCGGCCTCGTCCCCTCAGAGGTGGCCCCTGGCCCCGCGCCCAAGGTGGCCCTCAGTGACCGTCCGCGCGCGTGTTCCCAGACACCGGCCTCGTCCCCTCGGAGGCGGCCCCTGGCCCCGCGCCTTTCACCGCGGCGGCCTTTACCTTGAAAGCACTGCACCCGCAGCCAGTTTATTTCTTCGTCGGCTGTAATCAGTTTTTGGATCCTGTTGTGTTTTATTTTTTTCAGCCAAGTATGGTTCTCATGGTGTAGTAAGTGACATTAGGCTTTTGTAAATTCTTGCAGAATATAACAGATCATTGGTTTTATAACACAGTCGCTGCTTTTGCATTCTGATGAGATTATTAGTAGCAGCCTAGACTACAGCATCCCTGCCTACTGTTAGTTAAAAAAAAAAAAAAAAAGAAAGAAAGAAAGAAAAGTTTACTAAATGGTCTCTTGTCAACTGTGTCTGAAAATCATTAGAGTTCCTCTGCTTCCTCTCCAGGAAGGGGCTCTTCAGCCAGCTGGTGGGTTATGTCAGCATGAGGTGACGAAGTTGTCATCCGGCTGGGTGTGTTTCCGTGGGGCTCTGCCAGGCATCGACGTTCCCATGGCTCATCCTAGGGCTCCGGTGTCGGTGCCTCAGGTGTGGGCCAGCCCCAGCTTCCAGCAGACGTGCTCGGAGCCAGTCAGCTGGCTGGTAGCTTTCCCTGGGAACCAATCCTAAGGGGGGAACGCATGGCTTCTTTGAGTTGGCATCTCTCCACAACATGGAGTAGCCCTTTAGGGTGTTAGGTGGCCTCCTGTACAGAGGTTTAAAATGAATCCTATGCCCGGCCAGCATGGCTCTGTGGTTGAGCGCTGACCTATGAACCAGGAGGTCACCGTTTGATTCCCAGTCAGAGCACAGGCCCAGGTTGTGGGCTCGATCCCCAGTTGGGGGCGGGCAGGAGGCAGCCGATCAGTGATTCTCTCTCATCATTGAAGTTTCTCTCCCTCTCCCTTACTCTCTGAAATCAATAAAAATATATTTTAAAATAAGATAAAATAAAATAAAATGTACCCTACTGATAAAATTAAGAGCATTCCCCTCTTGGGCCCAGAGTCTATAAGGCAAAGTAGCTACCTGTGCTAGCGTGGTGCCAGGCGGAGGGGGAGGTGCCGCCCGCTCACGGGAGGGCCTGGCACAGATAGGGAGCAGAGCATGCTCGTCACCGTGGGCGGCCCTTTTATCAAGGGCTGAAAGGATGGCATTTGGAAGGTGCCTATTGCGCGTGCACCCGGCCTTTCTGCCCATCCCATGTCGCACAGCACGTCTGGGTCTGCATTAGGACCCTGACCTTCTGTGCCTCAAATTGATGCCATGCCAGGGGAGAGCCAGCCGGTGCCTGGTCATGGCCCCCCAGAAGTCACGCACTCAGCACAGTCGGAATGGGGATCCGTAAGTGTGTGAGCGCCGGTTAAAATGAGGGATCTGCTTCGCCTCAGCAGGTCTGGCCTATGAGACACGCAGTACAGTGTTTTAAAAAGCTGCTGGCATCTACTTTGCATTTCACCTGAAAACGGGAGGAATGAGAAGGATGATTTTTTTTTTTTTTTACTTTATATTCTGGTTTGAAATTCCCCCCATGTGATAGTTTCAAAGCTGAATCAATGTCTCTCTCTTCTTTTGTTTTTTACTGCCTTTTTCCTCAGTTTCTGGGAATATCTTTGTTTTAGTGACAATACTTTAAAATGGAATCATGTTTAAAAATAACATTATTCTCTTTGGGATTTTAACCGTATTCCTCGGATTCTTTTCGTTTAGCTATTCTTAGCTAGGGACATTCTCCTTCAGGTTTATTTGCAGTTAATGTTTAAGAACTACAATGGAAGTTCTTCTTTAAAATGTTTACTCTTGCCCTGGCTGGGTGGTTCAGTTGGTAGGAGCATCATCCCATACACCAAAAGGTTGTGGGTTCAATTCCCAGTCAGGGAGCGGATGGGAGGCAACCAGTTGATCTCTCTCTCTCTCTCTCTCTCTCTCTCTCTCTCTCCCTCCCTCCCTCTCCCCCAAATCAATAATAACATATCCTTGGGTGAGGATAAAAGAAGAGTCTACTCTTGAATGACTACATCCGGCTTTATTAAACTAGTTCATGTAGGTGGAAGACTGAAATAATCAAATCAAAGGCAACTCCCAGGGATCAGGGTTCCCACACAAGTGCCAACCCCCTGCCTCCGCCCCGCAACAGAAACTGTGCTCAGCGCTAGGAATGAGGAGACCACGGTGGCTGGCATCTAAAGGGCAAGAATAAAACTACAGCACAAAATACTAACTGTGCCACGGTGCGCACTCAGAGGGTATGGTTTCCCTGAAGATCCATGAGATCAGCAGCGCCATCATACAGTCTCCCACCTCCTGGACAGCGCAGTCCCCACACCCAAACATCAGGCTTCTTTGCAGATCAATAGAGGATAATGGAGTTCAAACTGTGAATGTAAATAGATAGGAATTCAAGCCCCTCCTCCCACATTTGCTGCAGGATCTAGAGCCAAATAATTAACGTCTCTTATGAGACTTTCTTCTGTGATAATAGACCGATATTCAGACCGGCCTCGCAGGTGAGGTAATGCGTGCAAGCAGTTTCACTGGGCGCCGGCGTACAGCCAGGGCTCACGACATGCGCTCTGGCAACGGGATTATTGTTATTCCCACCTGTGCTCCTGGAGAAGGAGGGCTTTGACCGGGTCAGTGAATTTCTTTCCATTGAAGAGTGTATTTCTTCCCCTAAGCTGAGCTGTGTGTGGTCAAAGCGCTCTTGTGACGTTCTCACCCATGTGGCTTCGTCCCTCCTGTCTACTCTGACCTGGTAGATGAGTTCCCGTAGCCCACTGGGCGCCCTTACTTTGTAAAATTGAATTGCAGCTTGGGAGGAGGGTGGCTGTAACCAAAAGCACTGGTGTTTGCTCACATGTGCAGTGGAAGGTGGCTCCTCTATGAGGGCGGTCACCTGCGGCTGTGCGGCTCTGCGCGCTTCCCCCGGGAGCTGTGGTCTCCTGCTTCCTATGCGAATGAGAACACTCTGCTCCTTTCCTGGGCGCCAACCCGTGCACGCTCCAATGGTCTCGGCAAGCGGCCAGGGCTCTGAGCCGAGGCCTCTGATCTCTGTGGCTCCAGGCTTCCTGTGGCAGCCTGTGCTGGGCCCCCTCCGCTGGTCTGACTTCCTGCGAGGCCCCTGCGGAGCCTTCCTCTCTCTCTCTCCTCCTCCTGGTTAGAATGTGCTTCCTTCCTGCTCAGCTCATTCGGGCTCTAGCAGAATGCCTAGCCTGGGTGGCTCAGAGGCAGCATTCATTTCTCACAGCGTTGGAGGCCGGATTTCATGATCAAGGTGGCCACAGATTTGGAGACAGATAAGAACTGCTTCCTGGTGCTTCCTCAGTATGGTGTCTTCTCCTTGTGTCCTCACACGGCCTAAGGAGAGGGCCGAAGGAGAGGGAGCTCTCTGGGCCTTTTTTAAAAAATATATTCTTATTTATTTCAGAGAGGAAGGAAATGGGAGAGAGAGAGAATCATCAATGATGAGAGAGAATCACTGATTGACTGCCTCCAGCACACCCCCCATGGGGATTGAGCCCGCAATCCGGGCATGTGGCCTGACCTGGAATCGAACCATGACTTCCTGGTTCTTGCCAGCCAGGCTCTGGAGCCTCTTTTATAAGAGCCCTAATGGCATTCCTGAGGGCTCCCCTGCACCCCACCCCCATGACCCAGTCACCTCCTGAAGGCCTCACCTCCTAATATTATTACATTGGGATTTGGTTTCAACGGATGAATTTTGGGGGAACTCAAACATTCAGCCAATAACACTTGCTTTAACATAACCATTACAACTCTCTCTCTCTCTCTCTCTCTCTCTCTCTCTCTCTCTCTCTCTCTCTCTCTATCTCTCTCTCCCAACTCTCCTCATCAAAAATCTTTAGGGACATTCATTCAACAAGTATGTTTTGAGTGCCTTTATGTGCCAAGCATTGTGCTAAGCACCAGGGATATACTAGTCAATTAAATGAGAACAAACATGGCTTGAAAACTCAGAGTTTGTCCTGGACAGTAGAGGATGGATAGCGACACATCAGTGAAGAGATAACCAAAATACTGTTAGACTGAGATGAATGTTTTAAAGGAAATAAACAGGGTATTATCCTTGAATGTAAGAGAGGAATTTACTCCAATGATGTGGACACAGTAGGCCTTTCTAAGGAAGAAATATTCAAGAAAACACCCTAAGAATGAGGAGTAGCTAAGCAAGTGAAGAGCCAGTGGGAAGAACTTTATAGGCTGGAGGCACAGCAAGGGCTGTACCTTGAATATGAGAGAGAACTGGAAGAGTTTCAGGAACTCCAAATAATGTAGTTCTCGCGAGACTGCTGGAGATCAGTAGTTAAGAGCAGAACACGCAGGGTCTGGCAGGCCCAGGAGGATCAGAGAAGGGTTGCATCACGCTCTAAGGATGATGGAAAACCAATGCAGGGTTTGAAGCATCAGGAAGACCTATTCCAATTTATCATTTAAGAACTCTAGCCCAGCCATGCTGGGGTCCAACCCCAGCGGGTCCAGGGGTCCCCAAAGGTGTGGATGGAGTTGGCGAAGAAGGAATGACACAGAGTCAGTGTTCAGTTGATTAGCAGCCTAGCCAGGATCTCCAGCCAGGATCTCCAGCCAAGTTCTGGTCTGGATCTCCAGCGAAGTTCTGCTTCAGATCTCCAGCCAGGTTCTGTGTCCATGTTCTCTTGCTAGGTTCTCCAGCCAGGTTCAGTCCAGGTTCTCCAGCCAGGTTCAGTCACCAGGTTCTAGTCAGGTTCTCTTGCCCATTTCTGTAGTCAGGTTCAGTCCAGGATCTTTTGCCATGTTCTCTCCAGCGAAGTTCTTCTGTCTCTAGTTCTGTGTAGGTCCTGTGCCTAGGTTCTGTCTCTCTTGGTTCCGTATTCTAAGTTCTGTCTTGCTGTCTTATTACATCTGTATTTATACCAGTTGATTCCAATCCTATCAATCTCTATTTCAAAGGTTAGGGCGTTTCTTATCTCCATTCCAGGGAGTAAAGATTATGTAGCTTAAGCATGATTGTTCATAGTTAAAGTGATTAATTACCCGCCTGGCACTTAGTTAAGAGGTTTTATTCCCTCCCTAACTTCAGGGGAAAATCCCTACCTGTGGAAACAACCTTTCTCAGAGACCTTGGTTAAAACACATAGTGCCAAGAAGGTGAGCAAACATATTAAGAACAGTATGCCATATATGCCAGGTCCCTTGAAACAGCAAGCATGGACCGGCTCCCGGCACAGCCAGTGTGGTTCAGTGGTTGAGCATCAACTTGTAAACCAGGAGGTCACAGTACAATTCCCAATCAGAGCGTATGCCCCAGTTGCAGGCTCAATCTTCAGTAGTGGGCATGCAGGAAGTAGCCAATCAATGAATCTCTCTCCTCATAGATGTTTCTCTCCCTCTTCCTTCCTCTATGAAATCAATATATATAAGAACTCTAAAATGTGAGTGGGAAAGTGAGGGGAGTCAGACTTATACATGGAGGCCAGAGTGAAGGTTCTAGCAGCTTTTCAGAACCTGGGGTTGGGCAGGAGGTGGCATAGAAGTGATAAAAGTTGAATTAATTCAAGGTACGTGGAGATAGAACCGAAGGAACTTAATTACAGAGATGGGGGAGGAGGGGGAGGGAAATGGGAGGATGAAAGAATTCCTGAGGACTCTGGGTTTCTGGCTGAGCCACCGGGTAGAGGGCACATCAGTTACTAAGATGAGGGAGAGCAGGGAGGGATGGGTTTGGGGCATAAACGTGAGCATGTAAAGTTGGAAATGCCTGTGAGACATCCAAGTGGAAATGTCAGGAAGGCACCTCCCAACCAGGTTCTGCGTTCCACTTACCTGTCCACCAATGGGTCAGCGCCGACGACGTTGGGAAACTTAAAGGTACTGCCACTGTTTGCCGGTGACAGTGGGCCTCTGTGCATAAGCACCTTTCGGTGGAAATGTGATTGTCAGGCATCCAGCTCGCTCCTTACTCTCAGGGCCAGCACACAGTTTACTGTATTAAATGCTTGGCACACTCTCAGAATAAGGACCGTCTGGTTGGGAGACTTTTGCAGAACAAAGGCTGACGGGATGGCAGTGCCAAAGCCATAGATCAAGGAGGAGTCCTTGGACCTAGAGTCTGAGAAATGAGAGGGGACCAGCAGGGGCACAGCCACCTGCCGAAGAATGACGAGGCACACGCCCACAGCATGCGGTGGTAAGCGCACTGAAATGGCCTCCCCACACCCCAGAAATTTCCCGCTACGGACGTTTCCCCTGAAGTGCGCATGGAACGCGCTGCCGAAGGAGAACGTTCGGAGGGAGCGTGGGGATGGGAGGAAAATTCCGCAATCGCATCCTTGATTTTTGTAAGAGCAGAACATCACATCATGCAAATGTTATCAGAGAAAACTGTCTAAAAAGTCGCGGAACCATTCCTTTCCAATGCATATAAGATGCTAATTGGTGATGTATGTAGTCCCAGAGATGCTTGACATGCAAAGAGGGAGTGAAGTACGACCGAGCATTTGTGTGGGCCATCTGGACGGGCACACCACGCGCCTGCCTGCGCTGAGAACTGGAATTAAGCAGAAACTTTGCAAACCGAGGCCTAAATATGCATGGCTCTGGGGCGCTCACCCTTTCACACATTGAGGCCCTGGGCGGAACTGCTCCCTGCTCCTAGAGCGGGTGGTCGCCGGTTGTGAAAGGATGCAGTGGAGCCAGCTCTCCCTGCACAGAGAAGATACAGCCCCCACCACCACCCCATCACCCCCCCCCCTCCTCCCCCGCAGCCTGGATGCAGACATTTCGGCTTTACCGTGTGCAGACTTCTGTACTTTACATGTGAAACTTACCGTGTTGCCCTGGCTCACTCCCAGAGGCAGGCATTTGATCTCCTGTGATAACAAACATTCACAGTATCTAGATTTCAAAGGTGAAGATGCTTTCTACACACACGCGTGCACACGTACACACACACATATATTCCATAAACGCTAAAGATCTTACACAAAATAGACACTTATTTCTGCTGTATAACTGCATGAGAGAATTTTTTAAATATTCACCCACAAAAGAATAAAAATTACGAGCTGCATTGGTATTCATTTCAGCTTATAAATCAGATTTTCAAAAATTAAATGTGAGGGCAGCATCTCCTTGGGATAAAAGTTTTCCTAAATTTGATGCAAATCAATGTCTCAGTCTGTCAGGAGAACTAGTCAATTTCTTAAACACTATTTGATAGGATAGAACTGGCCTAATGCTTGAAAATGGGCCATAAAATTCGGTGATCCATTTTTAAATTAATGATTTGGTTTCCAGTGAGGAAGCCACAGGCAGCTTGAATTGTTGAGAGAGACCGAAGGGGAGAGAACAACTCAAGGACACAGAGAGAGATCCCCAAAATTAGGTTGTCGGGGCGCTCAACCCTGTGTTCTGCAGGGCAAGGCTCGTGTTTCCTGCTGAACTCTCGTCACCGATGCTCTGGCTCCACGGGGAAGTTTGGCGATTTCTTTAGCCTACAGCTGGTTAAAAGCCAAACGAACCCAAAGCACAAATACAAACACCTGGGAAATTGCATCTCTGCGATCAATCTACCTCTTCTTAAATACATTTTGTTTGTTTGCCTATCTGAGTGTAAGCCCCAAGGCAAGAACTGTGTCTTTTTAATGTCTGCCGCAGCACCAAGCATGTTGTCAAAGCTGAGGCAATGATAAACAATAATAATAATGACATTCAAAGGGAATGGGACTCAAATAGCGTGAGTTTAACCCTAATAGTTTAGACACTTGGAGTGGGGAAAAAGTATGGTACTAGAATCAACTGATGTAATCCACAACTGCTCCCCAAATGTGGTTCAGTCTCTTCTCTGTTTGGGTTGCACATTTTTAAAACTATGATAATGAAAAAAAAAAAAAAAACACTATACAAGGGCATGAATATATTCACCAACTATTTACTGCGTACCAACTACATTCATAATGCATTAGGCGTTAAAAATATAAAGGTGAACAGGACACATTTCCGACCATCTCATGTCTCAGAGTTTATAGGTAGATTACGAAGGAGTTAAGAAAAGGAGGAACGCACAGATATTTTTAAATGCATTTGTGAGAAACCGTGCCCTGTAGATCATAACGGAATGTACTCATTTGAAACGGATGGTGTGTTCCTAAGGACATCGCTGCACGGGTCAGCTCTTTGGAGGGAAAATGCAAGACTGATTCCTACACACGGGGAGCAGGTCTGACTGGAGCGTGCGCTCCGAGGGCCTCCTTCACTCACCGACCCAAGGGAATGCAAGGTTCGTGAACGATGGAGTTCCTACCTGGAAGGTGCCCAGTCCCTCCGGATCAGAGCTGTGGGTTATCATCAGTGCAAACATGGGAAGGGCTGTAGCTTAAACACACTCATCGCCCACCTTTACACACACCTGAATTGTTTATCACACTAGTTAGTGGCCAGTTCCCCAGAGCCAGACCGAGAAGAATGAGACCGAGGACACATGCATGTTGATGGGGCTAAGAGCTAGGAGTCTGGTAGCCGTAATATGAAGAGCACGTTTGTGGAAAGACATTGAGGAGAAGTAAGGAGGTGCTATAAGAGGAGAATTTAGCAATGGAGTAGAGAGAACAGGGGAAAACTTGCCTGACTCATCCGAATTATCCAGTTCTAAACTTGAAATGTTCCTTTAAGGTAGAAAAGGCACAGCTCAATATACTGAAACTAAATTCATCTAAATTTTACATAGTAAGTTTCAATTTATCAACCCCACCTTCTAACTGGAATCCTGAGTCTAGTTGTCACTGAGTATTTGTGTGAGTGTGTGTGTGTGTGTGAGTGTGTGTGTGTGATGGTGTGTGTGAGTGTGTGTGTGAGGGTGTGTGTGAGTGTGTGTGTGAGGGTGTGTGAGTGTGTGTGTGAGTGTGTGTGTGTGAGAGAGTGTGTGAGTGTGTGTGTGTGAGAGCGTGTGTGTGTGAGGGTGTGTGTGTGTGAGAGCGTGTGTGTGTGAGTGTGTGTGTGTGTGTGAGAGTGTGTGTGTGTGAGAGTGTGTATGTGAGTGTGTGTGTGTGAGAGTGTGTGAGTGTGTGTGAGAGTGTGTGAGTGTGTGTGTGAGTGTGTGTGTGAGTGTGTGTGTGTTAGAGATTCAAGGACATTTGAAACCATAGGGCTTTAAGAAGCCAACAGGTAGTATGTGTTGCTTGAGACCTTTATATATTCTGAATGTTATGGACTGAACTGTGTCCTCCTAAAATTCATACATGGAATCATTAACCCCCAATGTGATGTTTTTGGAGATCAAGACTTTAGAGAGGTAACTAAGGTTAAATGAGGTCAGAGGAGTGGGACCTTAAGCCAATATGACCACTGTTCTTATGAGAAGACCAAGAGACCCCACAGATGGGTTGGCACAGAGATAAGGTCATCTGCTGCCGACACAAGAAATGGCCACCTGCAAGCCCAGAAGAGAGGCCTCAAAAGAAACCAAGCCTGTGGACGCCTTGATCTTGGGCTTCAGCTTCCAGAACTGTGAGAATAAAAGTTCAGTGCCTTAAGCCACCCAGCCTGCAGTAATTCGCTATGGCAACCCCAGCGATTACCAAGTAGGAAAAGTGCTCGGCATCCAAGAGGAGTAGTATGAATCCAGCACTTGGAGAAAGAGAGACAACCCCAGGGAGAGCAGCCAAGAGTCGCAGGTAGTGATTTTCAGCAGGGTGAAGGGATGGGTGCAAAGTCAACTCCTTACTTCCCTCTCTCAGAAACGTACCCCTGACGCTGATTCACCCTGAGACCAGCATGCACATACTGAAAGTGTTCTTCGGTGATTCTAATACACGAGCACCCTTCTGCTCTGCATACTCAGGCTGAGACCTTCACCACCACCTTGCTGGGTACTTAGCTCTCACTGCCTCCGCGGTGATTGTCCCAGCAGTGGCCTGATCATTTGAAGGCCAGCCACGAGCCTGAGATGGGTGAAAATCAGAGGGGCCCTCACCTTCGATCCACCCCCAGCACCAGAGCAGGACCAGAGCCCCAGGGCAATACCAGAAATAGGAGCTGACCTCCTGTGAGGGGCAATTGTCTACATGCCCAGAGTAAAGCATCTCACAGAAGAGATGAAACGTGAGCTCTTGTTTTTGGAGATGGGGATTCTAAATGTAAAGGTTCGTGAAGAAATGAAGGCTCCTGGTGTTATCTCTTTGTTCAGTGAGGCCCTACATTTCTAGTCCTTCCTTAGCAGCGGCGGTGCGGCGCAATCTCACCCATACCCGAGTGCTTCTTTTCTTCCTGGGCATTCATTCCATTAGGCTGCAGTTCCCAGCCTCTTAGCATGATCATATGACTAAGTTCCCACCACAGGGATGTGAATGGAAGTGACCTTGTTACCAGACAGGGACCATCCAGGAGCGGGTCTGCCTCAGGCTGGTCTGTAGTGTGTGGGTCCTTGACTTCGTGCAGGAAAGATCTCACAGTGAGTGTCCAGGTGGGTGTGAGAGGGTGTTTATTAAAGCTGGGACAGTGAAATAAAGGAAGGGCTTAGAGTAGAAGAAGCAGCTGGGAGAGCCTGGATGGTGTTCTGCTTTGGCTCCCTAAACACGTGATAGGAAAGAAGTGAGCCTGGGCGGGGCTACTGTTGGCTCACTGGGAAGTCGTGAAAAAGGGGGCCTTGGAGACAGGATCAGGGGGTGAACCCAGGTCAAGCTGCCGCTGCCCACTGCTCCCCAGGTTGTAAGTCTCGTGGGGACACTCAGAGTAAAGGGAGAAATAAAAAGTTCATGCCTGGGAAGGGGCACGGGTGTGTTCTAGAGCAAGCCCACCCTGTGTCTTTGACCTGAGGACTTATATTCTTTTATTTCCCCTGGGGGGACATTCTCAGGGAAGGGTTTCAGCAGAATATCCATCAGCTTTCCAGGTGCATTTTTAATATGCATCAAAATGAGCTAAGTTTAGGGGCTGGGGATTACTCTTTGGTCTGTTTTGCTTTTATCTTGGGTCTGTCTGGCTACAATGGGGTTTCTCTTCTTTGTTCCCAACTTCATCCGTCCTTGGGGTTAGCAGGCACAACTGGCATTATGTGGGTTTTTGTTCTCTATTTCCCAGCCCAAGGTGATTCGAGCAATGTTTTTCCTGGTTAGGGTGGGGGAGTATAAACCATTTGTTTTCAGGTGTCCTTGGTTAGGGAAGACAAGGTCTTGGCAACTCACAAGTTAGCTACAAGTTGTCCAAATTGTTCGGCCTTGTTTAATTTTCCTGTCTCAGTTTCCCCATTCCCCTTGCCCAGGAATTTTCCTACCTTCTTTCCTGCCACAACCTGAGCTACTTCCAGGTTCACTGGAAGGCCTTGTTTCTTTTTGTCTCTCAGGTGAAGTGAGAAAATACTCAGAAGACGGGGATGCAGATGAATCTCAGGATAAGAAACATCCTGGGTCCTTGGATGACCGCATAGATGAGCAAGGCACCAACCCTCCAGATCTAATGGCCTGACATGGGTAAGAAACCACCTTTTATTATATCCAGCCATTAATGTGGCTGGATTATTTATTAGAATGGCAGACCAACTCTCACAGCACTTGTTTAACTCAAAAACAGCAGAGAATTTTGTTCTTTTTTTGGCCAATGACTTGCAGGATTTGTCATTGTGAGGGAGTGATAATCCGGACAGAAAGATGTCGTATTCACTCTGATCTTTCCGTAGCTTTGAGTCAGTGCCCACACAAGGCTGAAGGGTAACTAGGCTGATGGACTTAACAGCGTTTTGATGGAATGTAAAGTAGGGGTCATGGTGATCTTTCACAGCTGAGTGAGGTCTTTCTTCAAAGAGGTGTGCCTGTTGGATTCATTCCATGAGAGTCACTCTCCCTTAGGGCCTTGCCACATGGAGTTTTCTTATAGTTCTGTTTTCTTTGGAATAAGAGAGCCTGTGCAGAGCTCTATGAGCAATTACTGGGTATTCCTTGGTGATTATATAATCACTAGAGGCCTGGTGCATGAATTTGTGCATGGGTGGGGTCCAGCTGGCCCACCCTGATGGGGGCTGATTGGGGCCGGGCTAGTGGGGGGGCTGAGGGGGAAGGGATATGGGTGTTTGGCTGGCAGGCCCCGCCCTTGATCAGGGGTGAGGGAGCCAATTGGGGGCTGGGTCAGCCCAGGGGGAGGGGCCTCATGAGGTTGGGGTTCAGCTGATTGGGGCTCCGATTGGGCAGGTTGGCCGCCACAGTGCACATCATAGTGACCAGTCATTCCGGTCATTCCAGTTGTTCCGTCGTCCAGTTGCTTGGCTTTTATATATAAAGATACCTGTTTGAGTGTGATAGGCCTAGGTTTTGAATGATTAGCAACACAGTTTAATTATGGCCTGGACATGTTTATGGGTCAGTAGCAGAGTTGTAGCAAGTGTGTGGGACTCCTGGCCATTCTCTTGGGAGAGCAGTTTTGCAAAGAGTATGTTTGGTTGCCCTCTCAATAATAACCTCCTGCTGTCCAACCCAAAGGAAGGGTGGAAAGAAGACCTGAATGTTCTTGTTTCCCTTTCTCTGATCTCCTCTGGGCTTTTCATGTGCTCATTGGAATAAGGGTACCTGGGACCAATGACAGGGTGCAGAGATGACGAGTGTGCATTCACACACACGCGTGTGGGTTACATATGTCCCCTTTGTATGCCTCACTGACCCCTTCTAACTCACCTCTCACCCCAGGCCATCAGTATACTACTGTCTGTGTCCATGCTTACCCAATTGGCTAAAGAATCGTCAGCCAACAATTTAATGCAAGTTTATAAATAGAAAATGATTCATAAAAATGTTATCATGGACACAGTACACGCAGCCATTGTTAGGCTTCTGAAGGCTTTCTCTCAATCCCACCAGACACACCTGCCTAGTCTCATATTCTGACCTCATTATCAACATGCATTGTTGAAAACCCGGGAAACAACAACAAAACAAACAGATGAGCATCTTAGCATGAAATATGCAAAATGCTGTGTTCTTGTTTGAAGGGTCAAATTTATTGCCCTTAATCCAGTTTACAAATTGCAGGAGTCTAGGATGCTCATTGATGTTTCTGTTTGATTAAGACATGACTATATGTTTAAGAGCTGGCAAGACTATTGAGCCTGGCTGTGATTGCAGCGGTAATTAGGCATTTTAACACATATTAGTGTAAACAGCTGTGTAAAATCCATATCCACATTAGGAACACCAGTGATATGGTTCAATTAAAATATTACAGGGTTGGATTTTGAAGGTGGCTGAGAAATGCCGAGGTGTACCTGGAAAAATAAGTTGCTCCCACACAATGACCTAGGCCAGTGATGGCGAACCTTCTGAGCTCGGCGTGTCAGCATTTTGAAAAACCCTAACTTAACTCTGGTGCCGTGTCACATATAGAAATTTTTTGATATTTGCAACCATAGTAAAACAAAGACTTATATTTTTAATATTTATTTTATATATTTAAATGCCATTTAACAAAGAAAAATCAACCAAAAAAATGAGTTCGCGTGTCACCTCTGACACGCGTGTCATAGGTTCACCATCACTGACTAGGCCGACAGAGGCAAATGTAAGGGGACCACCTTTCAGACACTATGCGTGGGAGATGATTAGTGAGCAGGAGACTCCGTGGCCAGGGTTTCTTCTCTAGCTCTTCCCCAGTCCTGCTCTGCAATGGACACACTTTGACACATTCTTTGCCTCGATAGAGCAAGTCTCACTGTTGCTCACCAGAACAGGAAGATCTCCATAAAAGTTAACCAGGCAAGACTGCAAATGCTACTTCACAAAGTTAGTCATCAGTTTCATCAGGCCACCACTACACCCTACCACTCTGCTAGGAGCTAGCAGATACCAGTGAGCAGCTCCTACGCTGGGAAAGCCTTATGCATGGAAAGAAAGCATAAGGTGGGACATGCACACACCTGATTTCAAATCTCTGCTCTGCTGTTTACTATCTGCGGGTGTTGAGCCAGTTATTTCACCTTTAGTGGTCTGCTTTCTTAGCTGTACAGTGGGCATAATATCTGCCTCACAGGGTATTGTGTTAAGCACTAAGTAAAATCATATATATATATATATAAATATATATATATACACACACACACACACACACACACACACACACACACACATATTAGAGGCCCAGTGCATGAAATTCATGCTCTTGGGGAGGGGGGCCCTCACCCCAGCCTGCACCTTCTTGCAGTTCAGGAGCCCTCAGGGGATGTCTGACGAATGGCTTAGGCCCGTTCCCCGTAAGCCCGCAGTTGGACATCCTTAGCGCTGCCATGGAGGTGGGAGAGGCTCCCGCCACCACAGCTGCACTCGCCAGGCATGAGTCAGGCTTCTGGCTGAGCAGCACTCCCCCTGGTGGAGCACACTGACCACCAGGGGGCAGCTCCTGCATTGAGCGTCTGCCCCCTGGTGGTCAGTGAGTGTCATAGTGACCAGTCATTCCACCGTTCAGTCGATTTGCATATTAGCCTTTTATTATATAGGATATATATAGTCTAAAAGTGCAATATAGGACCCAGATCATCATGGGTGATTTGGCTATCCTAATAAGAATCTCATAAGCAAAAGATATTAAAATAGACTTTTACTCTACCACTTTATATTCTCACGCTAAACCTAAAGACTTGAGCCCCCCCTTGCTTCTGTGGGCTTCCCACAGCAGAGGAGCTGCCAGTGAGGGTCAGGCCAAAGCTACCTCGCTTCACCAGCAATTTCTGAGAGCGCAGAAACCCTGGGTCAGGAGCAGAACCTGGAGATCTGAGCGCCAGTTCTGCCAAGGCCAGTTCTGGACCCCAGACAGGCCAATGGTCTGAGAACATCCCTGTGCCCCTGGTGGGAGAGAGACGATAGCGTAACCCTGCCATCTGTTGAACCAGCAGCATATGGTGCCACCTCTGGGGTCATCTCAGGGCTCTCGGAGTTCAGAAGGAGGTAAAAAAGATCAGCACATACGAGAATGGAATAGCTGACTTTATTCTGCAAACTCTAGCTGTTCTGCTGCACATTAACTATTATATGCAGGCTGGTGGAACCAGGGATTCCGGGGACAATATTCCCTGCCGGTTCTTTCAATTCTCTCCCACTCCATTCCACCCGAATACCAATCCGATTATTAACACAGCTGTCTGCGCGTCTCCGGGGACACATTCAATAGATTTTTGAAGGTAAATCATAGGAACAAAGAAGAATAACTCCAATATATGTCACTAGAAATAAAGGGCTCCCTACAGGGCATGTGGCATTTTTCGCTTTATATGTCAGATCTGTTACCAAACACACAATATTGATCAAAAATTAAAATCACGTGTTCAGTGGAAACCGCAGCTCTGGTTCTAACATATCTGTTATGAGTGTTCATAACCAGGACTGCTAAAGTGAGGACACACTGACCTATGATGAGGTTCAAGTGATATCCCAGAGCCGAAGCTGTGGTCCTTGAGAAAAAGAGATCAAGAAGTCACTGTTCCCCTCTTTCTAAGCAGGACTGTGCCAGTGAGGTTCAGAGTCTCGTCCGTCCCCTTCTCAGAGGTCTCCAGAAGTTCCAGCCTCACCTTCAGGCAGCGTAGCACAACAGTACCCCCAAAACTCTTTTCCTGTTGTCCTGATGCCAGGGGTGGGTTGGCACAGGGGGATAAGCCCTCTCCTAGGAATGCTTTTTAAATCTGTAAGACACGCGAGTATTGAACTTGACGTTCACCTGCTTGTTACTGAGGGTTTCCCTTGCTGCGCTGCGTTGTGGTTGGTTTGTTTTTGAGAGACCGGGTTGTTTTCATTCCATTTCCACAATGAAGAGACATTCCCAGGCGCCTAGGAAACAAGAGCAAAATGCGAAGCATTGAGAACTTCACTCCGTGGGTTGGATGTGTCCCAAGCAAATACTCAGTGTGGAAAATGGGGATTAAAAAAAAATGTGTGCGTGTCCATAAAAGCCCCACCAAACCCCACATTTCACTTAGCTAAGGAGATGTGCTTCTGCTCAGCTCGGTCCACTCGGGGCTTATTTTCGGCACCTTGGGCTTGTCTGTCTCTTTGGGGCAAGCGGGGTCCAGGTCTAGGCCTGTCGTCCCGCCCTTCTCCCTGGAGCGGCATGAGCTCCCGGGGGAGTCATGAGAGTCGGGCGCCCTCCTTCCCTGCGAGGCCCAGGGAGAAGTCCTCTTCCTCCCCACCCGGCCTGGCCGTTCTGCTCTCACTTTGCTCTGGGGAGAGAGTTTGGTCCCCACACGGCCACGCTCCTCCTGGGAGAGCGCACCCCACATCTCAACCCCAGGGCTCCTTGGGGTCCACTAGCCCTCCGGGTGGTGTTCCCCACCCTCTCGGGAGCACAGAAACCTCCCCCTCCGCTCTCCCCAGTGCTCCTGAGGAGAGACCTGCTGCTAGGACACCTGTAGCGTTGCTGACAGCCATTTCCTTGTTCCCACTGCTGTTGCCTGGGCCACAGAGGGCTTCCCAAAGGGCGCAGCCTGGGCTGCGCTCCTGTCCATCCCCTCTCAGCTCTCCCATCTCATAACCCTCCCACCCCACCCCCACCCCTAGCAACAACCAAAGGAACCATGATCTCAACGCTCTTGGTGGGGAGCAAGCTAAACTCTAGAAGGAAACTCTCAAATTGAAAAGCATTTTTTCTACCCTTAAGGGTCCGAATAGCCAGGCTTTTGACTTGGTTGCTTACTGTACCTCTGTGTCCTGTTGTCCTATTGTCCTCCCTTCAATGGGCGCCCCTTGAGGCAATAAATGTGACTGATCACTGGGAGGGAGAAAGGTGAGAAATGGGTAGGAAAGTGGAGGGTAAACTAGACTAGGTAGGTCTGGTTTTGGGTATACCACCCACCCGACGAGTGATGCGTAATTTCTCACAGGAGCCCACCCCAGTCTGATTTCTGATTCCACCAGTTGAAAAGAATGTAGTTCAGGTAAAATCTCCTTTCCTGTCTTGTAATCACACATGTGTTCCCCGGACCTTCTCCTATCCCTGCCTCCTTCTCATGTGGGTGGTTTCCATTATTAAAACTTTCAAGCACACTCCACACATGCACTGACCAAGACTGGCCCAAATATGGAGGTCAGTCCTAGCATCCCACCTGCTCCTTCAGTCCTCAGGAAACTTTCAGATGGGAACAGGGGGATAAGCCCACACCTTTTGCTTGTTAATGGTAGGAAGACAAGGGACTCAGCATGTCGTGGCAACTGCATTTCTGAAAGAGTCACCAGGTACTGGGTCAGCCCCAGAGCAGCCCACTCTTCCCTGTAGTGAGGTGCTGTGAAGGCATTTTGTGGAGAGTTGGAAAGATATGGAAAGCCCATTACATCCTCTGAGTGCTTGTTTCTCTCTGGAACCCTGCAAGTCCCTGGACTGTCATCAGTCATGTTATTTTCAGTTGTCTGTTGTTCAGAAAAGAAGGTTCTGTATTTAGAAGTTCACATGGTATTTCTGTGGGAATCAAGTTAGAAGAGCCTGAAGGGTTATAGTCTCAGCATCCTGGTGAGATCAGAGGGGCAGACATGACCAGCCCTCTTTGAAAGGCGAGGACAGTGCTAAATCAGAAACAGGTATCTCTATGTCATTGCTAAGGCCCCCAGACTAAGGCAAGCATATTCCCCAGTGGGATATAGGCTTTTATTGCAAAAGTTCCAGTTTGGCCTGGCTCTGTGGTTGAGCATCAACCTATGAACCTGAAGATCACAGTTTTATTCCTGGTCAGGGCATATGCTTTGGTTGTGGGCTCGATCCCCAGTAGGGGATGAACAAGAAGCAGCCGATGGATGATTCTCTGTCATCATTGATGTTTCTATCTCTCTATTCCACTCCCTTGCCCTCTGAAATCAATAAAAACACATTTTTTTTTTTTTAAAAAAAGTTCCAGTTTGAAAAGTAAATAATATGGTCACCGTTTTTGAGAGCCTCACTGCATAGAGCAAGAGTGGAGCAGACTTTCTGGACACCCCTGACACCCACTGTGGAGTCCCTGTCAGCTGTGCCAGTGCGTCAAGGGTTGTGTCAAGACTAAGGGAATGGGGTGTAACTAGAACACTCTTTGGAGGGCCCGGGACACCCAAAACCATGAGTCTGGACCCTGGAATAAGGACCCATCAGACATGAGTATGAGTGGGACCTCCCCCCCAGGGACTGTAAGAACTCAGAGCTCCCATCACCCAACACTCAGGCTCGGAGGGACCACGGGTCAGGCTCAGAGCTGCCAGACATCCATGCACCAGACCTGGCACCACTGGCCGCTGCCTCTCCATCTGCAGAAGCTGCTGGTGATCAGGGATGGGGAGTTCACGCAGGAACGTGCTCTGCTTGCTTCTAGCCTGTCAGCTCCCTGTCTCTGTGCGTCACCTGTATGTGATTCTACTGGCTTACTGGGGAGTCCCCCTCAGTAAAGCTGGCTTTGTGGGAAGACACTAACCTGTGTGAGTGACTCCTTGCACGGATGCTCCCTTGCTCATAACACTAGTGCAGCTGTTTTGTTGTTGTTGTTTGTGTGTTGTTGTTGTTTTATTTCAGAGAGGAAAGGAGAGGGAGAGAGGGATGGAACATCAATGATGAGAGAGAATCATTGACTGGCTGCTTCCTGCACTCCCCTGACTGGACATGGAGCCCTGACCTGGAATTGAACTGTGACCTCCTGGTCGATAGGTCAACACTCAGCCATTGGTGCCACGTGGGCCAGGCATCCATGACACTAGTGCAGTTTGATGACCGAAGTTTCCCTCCCATGCGGCTCTGAGCACTGCTGACAGCAAGTGCCCTCATGTTGCGGAGGGTCTACCCCTCGCCAGAGTGGGCCCCTTCCCGCCAGGACGCCCTTCTGCTAGACATGTGCACGTGATCACCCCTAATAAACTCCTACCCGCTCTTGGGGAGGGAGAAAGCCTTCCTCTGAAACACCTACCTGCTTTTCAGCTGGAAGCACAGGAAACATACCCTCCCAGGAAAGATTTCTCTTAAACCACGGCAAGTGAGCAATTCCCGCTTGCCCTTCCCCCACCGACTTTTTTCCCCTTGCAGCATTTAGAAAACTCTGTCCAAGAATATTATTCTATTTAAAAAAAAGAAGAAAAGAAAAGCAAAAAAACATCATCTCAAAATTATTAAAATCTCTGTGGGAATTCATGATTAATTTTAAGGCCTGGCAGATTAAAATACATTATTATGTACACTCTAGTGCATCCTTTCAGATACTTTCAGAATCTGATTTTGCTCTCTTGATACACACCAGTGCCTCTACATGTATCTCATAGATTGCAAGGCATAGATTAGCATTAAAGAGGCAGCACTGTGTTGTTAGGTGGTTATGTGTAACTTGTGCTCAGACATTAAGGAGAATGTACCTGGCATTCCCCTGGACATGACCAGGCCTCTTAAGAAAAGGAAACGAGCGAGAGAGCCATCCATACCCCATACCCGGTGACAACACAGTGGTGGCGGCAGTTCTGAAGTTCTGACCTTTGGGATATCCACCGGCATTTTTATCCAGTTCCCAGACCGAAGACGAGCCTGGGGGCAAGGGGGCACAGGCATTTATTCCCAGAAGCTGCCAAATTCCTACTTCCCCATCATGAAAGAATTGTCCTTCGGCTTGTCCTGGGGAGGTCACATTTGCAGCTGCACAGGGAAGGACACACCTACCCCTTCCTTCTCTTTGTCAAGGACAAAGAGTAAAATCTATGAAAAACAAATAGACAAAACCCATACAAACCTTATCAGGTTTCACTCTCAGGATATTTAAAGAGACCAAAGGGGAAATTAGCTTGAGCCTTCTTTCAGGATATGACACCCCCACCTTTGATTACTTTGCTCCTTCCAGACTTTGATTTTGTTTTGTTTTTTTTAAATCTTTATTGTTGAGAGTATTACCTATGTCCCCTTTTTTCTCCCATTGACCCCTTACAGCCCACCCCTACCCCCCCGCCCCAGACCTCCACCACCTGCTCTTATGCATACACGTTCTTTGGTTGATCTCTGCATGACCGTGAACAAGTAGCATGGTCTGGGTATGTAGGGGTGGGTACCCATCATGTAAGGGTCAAGCTGCTCACCTCATCCCAGGTGTCTGTGAGGGGTGTTATTGTGAACAAATAGCACTCGTAGAAACAAAACTGGGAGACCCTGACCCAGTGAAGAACTTCCCAGGGCTTCTGACAATAGTGATAACAATAGACAGGAGTGTTTTCTTTATCCCAAAGCTAATCCTCAAAGTCAGATTGTTCCTTTTTAAAGGATACAATCAAATGTACCCACAACATTAA
Organism: Myotis myotis; assembly: GCF_014108235.1. Lineage (NCBI taxonomy): Eukaryota > Metazoa > Chordata > Mammalia > Chiroptera > Vespertilionidae > Myotis > Myotis myotis. The sequence goes on along the minus strand of NW_023416401.1, from coordinate 5,680,092 downwards.
CCTTGAACTAAAAGATGGGATGTCTGTGTTGGCCCATGTCTCTTTTTTCCCCTATTTCTAAATATTTCCCCTAAAGTGCCTTTGCCAGACACTTGCTTTAAGTACCTTCCTTCCCCACCTGCCATTTTGTAAAATATTTGTTTTCATGTGGGTTTGCTCTCCGCGTCTATACTTTTACTAAATACCGTTAGATTGATCCTCTTTCAGCATGGGCTTCTCCTTATATCTCCCGGAGTTTCTTCTGCCTACAGCTTCCCACCTCACTCACCCCCACCATCCACTCGGCCACCATTTGACTGCTTTCAAATGCCGTCTTGTTCAACCTTTTACTTTAAAAAAATTTTTTAAACTAATTTTTTATTGATTTTTTTAAGAGTGAGAAACATCTATAAGTTGCCTCCCACACACTCCAGGACTGGGGATCGAACCACAACCTGGGTATGTGCCCTGCCCAGGAATCGAACCTGAGATCTTGTCTGCATGGGATGATGCTTCTATCAGCTGAGCCACACCAGCAAGGCCTTGTTCAATCTTTATTCTTACTGATCTCTTTTACATCCTTCCTCATTTTCCCCACCTGGCTAGACAATTTATGGGAGAGAGGAACGAAAGAAGGGGCTATTTGTTGAAAAGGGGCCAATACAACAGAGGCCCTACTTGTCTTCACTGCTGACTCTATTGTGACACTTCTCACTGGCTTCCCCATTTTAATGATCTTACAAAAAAGTGTGTGTAGCAGCTGGACAGCCAGTGTACTTATTCCAGGCCACTGCAATCAATCATAGACATTCTACTTTTTACATTACCTTCATATACTCATGCACACACACACACACACACACACACACACACACACACACACACGTCAGACAAAGAGTGCCGAGGTCCAACCCCTCCTTGGACCGGCTTCCGGCAAAAGAGAAAATACTCAGTACATGTTAGCATTACTTCTTCCCATCACATTCATAATCTCACCTTCAGGAGACTAGTTTATAAACCATGTAAAATTAAAAGAGTATCATCAAATTAAAATTTTAAACAATGAATACCATTTTTAAAAATAATGAAGCTACAGAATATAATGATGGGGAAAAGCCCAGTTTTTGAACGTTAAACAGAGTCAAGTTTTAGTACTGTCTCTACAGCGTCCAGACTGTGTGGCTTTGAGCAAAACTCACATCTCTGAGACCTGGTCTCCGCATGTGATAAAATATAATAGAACTCACTTTACATGCTTACTGCGAAATTCAACACGCAGTGTCTGGCACCTGAGCTTTTCAGTACATGCTAGCTGGCTCGTTTCCCTGAGTGGTGGGAGCACCAAGCACAGAAGAGGGTCCTGGGAGATCAGACGGGGAAAGGGCTTTCTCTCGTGAAGGGGAAGGAGCAAGGGCAGGACTCCAGCTGCAGAGCTGGAATCAAGTCCAGAACCAGAAGCGTCTATAGACTGTGAGAAAATTCGGAAATAAATCCTGTCAAGACGAAGAGTTCCACCAGCCACAGGGCAGGAGGCAAGCAGGTGGATCAGGAGATAGGAGCCCAGGGCAGCCTTGGTGGTGCGTGTTTAGATAAGTCATTCAATGTCACCACGTGACCTGGAGAGACTGTTGCTGCAGGATAGACAGCTGTTGCCCTGGCCCTCCCCCAGAAGGAATTCCTGCTTTATGCTTTGCTTGCTTGAGGTGCTCTGCTCCTTTGGGGGAAGGAAAAGGCAGCCAGGGCCAGGCTCCTGTACACGGGCACAAGTGTGTGGCCGGGAAAAGAAGGGTTAAGAGGGAAGAAGAGTCCGCTGGGACTGGGTGAGGAATCTTGCAAAGAATCAGAGGGCAGCTGGCTTCCTGCGCTGCATAGTTTGGGAGCTTTGTGAGGAAGTTGTATACTGTGTTTATGCAATGCAAACCCCCTCACTACCCACCACGGGTGACTTCAGTGTTAACAAGAATAACATTACTGATAGCTACTAGGTGATACCTGTTTACCAGGCATACTACGCCAAGATCTTTGGATAAGTTAATTCTCACCACATGTCAAGGAAATAGGTGCAGTCTTGGTCTCCATTTTGTGATGAGGAAACTGAAGCACAAAGAGGCACAATAATTTGCCTAAAGTTGCCCACAGAGTAAGTTAAGGAGCCGGTTCCAGGATCTGTGGTCCTAGTCACCAAGGAGTGGCTTAGAGTTCTGGAGTCTGATGTTTGTTTATTATTAGTTTATTTATTTTATTTTTCAACTAGTGGCCCAGTGCATGAGTTCATGCACATTGAAAGGAAATTAATTAGAAGAAATATATTAATATTGCTATTCACCCTTTCTCTATCATAGAAGTGTCAACCAAATTCACGATTGACAATGACAGATCAAAACACGATTGGCGCCAGCGAGAGCTTTATATGTATCATGCATGCACAAGTCAACTTAGCCTTTTATAGATATAGAATAAACTTGCTTAATTAGATCAGCTTTCTGATTTAGCTAAAGTTTTTGCAGCCCAGTGAAGCACCCCAACTTCTCTTTCAGGTAATTATCAGCAACACAGCAGTAAGTATGAACACAAAGCAGATTATTATTGTAGATCACATAGGGAGAACATAGGGTAAAATATTTAACTGCAGCAGTGTTTGACTATATTCTGTGCAGTGAGAAAACCTGAAGTCATTTTTAAGATCCACCATTTCTTACTTCTTTTCAGTCAGGTCAAGTTTCTAAGCTTTCTAAATCTCCATTTTCCAGCTAATGAAAATAAAATAGGATTCCACCAAGTCTCCTATCTACCTACTCCAGGATTTCTGTGAGGATCAAATGAGATGAGGCATGGGAAAATGCTTCACAGACATTTGGTTACAGTGTAAAATGTTTGCACCTGGCTATAAAGCAAGTCGTGTTCCTGGGCTGAAGAAACTGCCAGGAGGCTAGTTGCTAGGGAGAGGAAGCTGGATGTTGCTATGTGACGTCATTACTCAGCACCCACAGCCACCATTTCCGAGTTGGACTGGGCCATGGGCCACATTTTGTGGCATGGGGTCTCAGAAGCGTTGGCTGCGATTTGGTGGGCTGTCACTCTGGGGTGGCGACGGGCCCTGTGTCCCACTTGGGGGAAGCCAAGTGTATCTTTGTGGGCACCAGGTTCGAGGTTCAGTTTCTCTGTAAATGGCCAGTGCGCATCACGGCAGCTCCTGCATTGAGCATCTGCCCCCTGGTGGTCAGTGTGCGTCATAGCGACCGGTCATAAGGCCGGACACTTAGCATACTAGCCTTTTATATATATAGATTACAGTTTACATTCGATATTATTTTGTATTAGTTGCAGGCATACAGCATAGTGGTTTGACAATCATATGCTTTACTAAGTGGTCAGCCCCATATTTCAATTACCCACCTACCTCATTATTACAATATTATTCACTATATTTCCTATGCTCTAATCCACATCCCCAGGACTACTTTGTAACTACTAATCTGTACTTTTTAATCCCTTTACCTTGTTCACCCAGCCCCACCTCCCTGCAACAGCCATCAGTTTGTTCTCTGTATTTATGAGTCTTTTTCTATTTTGTTTATTTTGCTCTTTAGGTTCTACATGTAAGTAAAACCATATGGCATTTGTCTTTCTCTGTCCAATTTATTCACTTAGTATAATGTTCTCCCTCTAGTCATGCTGTCATAAATGGTAAGAAGTAATGAGACAGCATGTGAAGAAGATAAACAAGTGACCCAGGTTTATTCTAACCACGGGGTTAATAGTAATAGTGATAATGGCCTGGTTTGTATGCACCAGTTACTGGTGCTGAGTCCTTTCCAGGTTACTTAATCCTCTCAACCACCCATGTGGTAACCACTGTGACTATCCAGTTCCTTTTGGTGAGGAAGTGAGCTCATAAAGGTTAAATAACTCGTCTTGTATCAACTTCTCATGGGCTAGGTCTTGTCTTTATATTTCCTGATTTGAGGTTGTGTCAGCTTCCAGATTAGAGAACTCATCTACCTTAGGGACATCTCTGGACACACATGAAGTGACACACACGTGCACACTCACACATTTCCCTCAGTGTTAATTTCTCTCTCTCTCTCTCTCTCTCTCTCTCTCTCTCTCTCCTTAAACTGAGTATTATAATGTAGGGCTAAAGTAGAAGAACCCCTACTTGCTGTAGAGTTTCAATTTCACAGCAGTATTAGATAATAACTCATAAAATAAGCCCTGACCATGATGAGTTTAAGTCCAAACATATTAAGATTTTTCACATACGATCAAGATTAAGACCCTGTCTTGATTTTCAGAAATATTACAGCAGAATTCTAAACGTTGTACCCTAGTCATTCCCCTGTGTATTTGCGGTGGCTTGGCCAGCAGCTCTGGGCAGACCTGTGAGCAGGAGAAAGAAGAAGGGAGAGGAAGGAGGAGGGATCACTGATGCTTGAATGGAGGGAACTCAACCATCCACAAACGGATTCCATAGTCAACATGTAAAAGGGATTCTTTGTAAATTTCCCACTCATTTTATTTTCTTCCCTTGATGCCACATTTTTTCTTTTTAAACAGTGGGAACCTGTAGAAAAGAATTATCAAAACTCAACAAGAAAGAAAATAAGGGGAAAAGCAATAGGCCTTGTCATTGCCTAAAGCATGGGAATTAAGATATTTGCAACCCAATATCCTCTCATGGAGGATTCATTAATCCATTCATTCTTTTATTCCACAAATATTTACAAAAGCATCACAAGGCCAAGAATGGGAGACATAGTATAACAGAGATGGTGTCCTTGGCTCTACAGAGTCGTATTTTAGTGATAGAGAAAAATCAATAAATAAGCATGTGTTCAAATAAACTGATTATGAAAGAAAGGAACATAAAAAGTAATACAAGAAATTGGAATAACACCTTGGCACCATATTAAATTGGGTACTAGAGTAGAAAACATAGAGGAAATCACATTTACAGTAACAGAAGTTCCCATTCAATTAAAGATTTTGTTCAACAAGCATTTGACACTGTGCTAGGAATGGGTCCATTCTGGTTTTTGATTGCTACACAATCTGGACGAGTAAAAAAGGAAGAAAGATAGAAAGTTACCTTTACGATATTCCAAGACAGCTGATCTGATGGAGGAGTCTAAGGTGTGGAAGAAGGTGGAAGAGTAATCAGAGAAGTTCAAAACGGGAGATATTTAGGCTAAGCTTTGAAGGATGAGCAAAAACTCAACAAATGAAAATAAGTCTGGAAAGAAACATAGAATCATATTATAATGAGATGTGTGTCTGCTAAGTAAAGTATGCATTAGCCTATGGACAGTGGGGAGATACAGAGACTTGTAAGCAGAGGGAAAATTTCATCACATTAGTAATTTGAGAAAGATCACCATGATGGAACATAGGTTAGATAAGTCTAGGGCAGAGCAAGGGAGACTAGTTAAGAAGGAATTAGAGCCCTGGCCGGGTGGCTCAGTTGGTTGGAGCATCATCCCATGCACTGAAGGGTGGTAGGTTCGATTCCCAGTCAGGCACCTACCCAGGTTTTGGGTAGGTGCATACAGCCAGTCAGGGTGCATACAGGAGGCAACTAATCGATGTTTCTCTGTCACATCCATGATTCTCTTTCTCTCCCTTCCTCTCTCTCTCAAAACAATTTAAAACAAACAAACATATTCTTGGGTGAGAGAAGAAGAAAAGGAAGGAGGAGGAGGAGGAGGAGGAGGAGGAGGTGGAGGAGGAGGAGGGGGAGGAGGAGGAGGAGGAGGAGGAAAGAAAGAAGAGGAGGAGGAAGAAGAAAGAAGATAGGGTTGTGGAAAGATACTGGCTGGAAAAGAAACCACATTGTGCATAGCTCACAGGTTGATGAGCCGTCGCTAGGGGCATGTGGGCTCAACCTCCCAGCTGACGGCTGTGGAAACTGTGCGGAGGAGGCCGAGGGGTGGGGGCAGTCCCCGGAAGACAGAGCTCACATCCCCAAATGGCTGTGTGCTCCGCCCTGGGCACGTACACGTCTGAAGGAGGAGGGCCTCCCGCGGCAGCTCTCTATGCGCTTCGGCGTTTATTGGGTGAAAAAGGCATTCGGCTTGTCTTGCTTCAGAAAGACACCGGTGCCAGGAAGAATCGGAGGCTAACTCCCTCTGGCCCCACATGTTTCTAGCTCTCCGAACCCGAATTCCAGCTTGAATAAGTGATTCTGAGCTAGCGACATTTGAGTAGAAAGTAAACATACCATCAGCATTAAAGGTTTCATGGACCTTCTTTACTATTATGAACCAGCTCTGGCCACAATTCCTATATATTTATTGTCTTCAAAACTGTGGAAGAAGTGTTGTTTTCAGACTTACAGCTGCCCTGGGTCTGGTTTGGTGTCACTTCCTATTTGAAAACTTTCGGCGCTGCTTTCAGCTCCTGCTACTCTTGTCCATCACTGATGGTTTGTCATACTGCACATGTGGCAGGACCTTTGAGCTGGAGGCCACGTAGGCCAGTAGCCAGGAAGGGAAAGGTGTAGTGTTAATGTGTAGTGATGACATGGAGAAGGAAACAAAGCTACCCCAACCTACGGCAGAACAAAGCCCACTGCCGTTTTCCCATCCTAATTCCCGAATTCTCATCTTGTCTATAAAGGTACTTCCTTCAAAGTTCAATCTCTTCCTCCCCTTAATAAGGCCCATGATAAAAAGTATCCTGTTTAGACTGTTGAATCTCAGAGGGAAGGCAGGGGTGGGTGGGTGGGTGGGAAGAGATCAACCAAAGAACTTGTATGCATGTATGCGTAACCCATGGGCATAGACAGTGGGGTGGTGAGGGCCTGAGGTGGGGGATGGGTGGGCTAGAAGGGGCCAAATTGGGGGGGGGGGAAGGAGACATATATAATACAATAGAGATTTTTTTTTAATATATTTTATTGAGTTTTTACAGAGAGGAAGGGAGAGAGATAGAGAATTAGAAACATCGATGAGAGAGAAACATCGATCAGCTGCCTCCTGCACATCTCCTACTGGGGATGTACCCGCAACCCAGGTATATGCCCTTGACCGGAATCGAACCTGGGACCTTTCAGTCCGAAAGCCGACGCTCTATGCACTGAGCCAAACCGGTTTCGGCACAATAGAGATTTATTTAATAAAAAATAAAGCATGAAAGAGTCTCCTTGTTTTATGGCAAGAAGTTTATTTTGTTTCGCATAGAACAACCAACACACTTATGGCAAATCTGGGGGACACACTTCTCTGATTTCCTTACGTTTACCCACAGAAGCAACACAGGTCCTTAGAAGACTGGGGAGTGTTTGCATCGTGTGAAATGCATAGAAACTACCTTCTTGAAAAGCCAAAAGCCAGGAATACTTGCTTCCCTGGAGCATCCTGTGCTGTGAGACTTTCCAACTTCCCGCTGGAACACGAATTCTGGTTTTTCCCTCATGCAATTATTTTTCTGTACCATTTTCTCTGCGTTCTAGCTCTACCCTTGTCTCCTCCTCTACTTGAGAGAGGAAGGTCCCAGATCCATTGCACGTGAGTGAGAAAGAGTGACCCCAGCCTCCAAACTCCAGGCCAGAAGAGGGTTGGGTCAGGGGTTATAAAACGGGTTCTGCATCTGGTTTGTAATGGAGAGTCGCTGGTAGCCCCTGATGTGGGATCCCGTGACCCCACTCCCCACCTCAGGAAAGTCCCTCCAGCTCACCACTCCTCACAAGTGACCAACCCAAGGGCAAGGAAGAACAAGTGATAAGGTGTTCTTGTCACGCAGCTCAAGATTTTTAAAGCACATTAACTATAATTTTTAGACCGTCAGAAATCAGTGAACCATTGCCAGTGACCCAGCTCGCTGAACCAGGCTGAACCCAGCAGATGGAATTCTATCCTGGCCACGCCCGAGTGCCTCCGGAACAATGCAGAGTCTTCCTGCAAATCCCTCCTCGGAGCCGCTCACCTCACACAAGCATATGGGGGACACGCTGGCCATGTGTATTCTTCTCCATTCTCTAACTACAGCCGGGAGCTGGTACTTAGGACGGGACGGATCGATGGGCCTGAGTCGTGTGCTTTGCGGGCTGTTTGTAGGTTGTGCGCGGCTGTTGTCTTCTGAACGTGACTCGGCACGCGGAGCTCCAGTCCTGATGTTCCCTCTCTCAGAGCCTGTGTCCGAGCCCCCCCCTTCCTTCCCCCAGCATAAGCTCACAGGGAGGTGATGGCCCCGGAGTCCCTCCTCTGCCCCCTGCAGCCCTCCAGGCACAGCTGATGATCGATACTTTGAAAATGAGGCCTCTATTCTGCAACCTCTCCTGTTAGGAAATGGAGCTGAGAGATCAGAACTTTCTCGCGCGCTGGAGAGCGGCATCCCTACGTGTCAGCATCCTCCAGTAACAGTAGCGGTCGGCTTCTGTAATTTCCAAAATCCCCAATAGTCTGAAAAGCAATGGGATCCGACGCTTGGAACATGAAAATGAAAGGCCTTTCCACAGCCTCTGAGCAGTGAGGAAACGGTGAGACTATCTCACAGAAAGAGATACACAAAAGGTTAAAATTGTGGCAAAATAAGAATAAAACCCAGAGACCAAAACAGAGCCATCTGTATCTACACAGACTTTAGAAAAATAGAGATTAGGGAGGTTTCATTATGCTGGCTCTCACGTGACCGGGGAAGCTGTAAAACAAACTGTGTTACGTACGGTCTCAGGATGAGGTCTGAGAAGTGGAACCAGAATGGGTGCGCATTTGTTTATTTTCGTCTGTATCAGCTTTAAGTGTTAATTAACATAGGGCCGGGCATTATCTCTGTGTCCGCCGAGCAGAGAGAGGACCCACGCTGCCCCACCCGCCCCAGCCCCCAGAAGGCTTTTGCAGGACAGTTCTGACCTTCTGGCCTCGGAGCAGGGCAGAGAGATGCCAACTGGACAGCCAAATCCGAGCGTGGCTGGGAACTTGGGAATGACCCGTCCATTACCTCTGCATCTCAGCTCAGGACTCTGCAGGCTGGGAATGGCGCTGGCGCTCATCATGAGCGGAGGAAGCTCACCGCTCAGTTCCGATCGGAAACTAGGTCAGCAGCAACCAAAGCAGAAGTTGATATGCAAGCATCCTGATCCCTGTGTTCCTGCCCTTTAACCCTCAAGCTCCCCAGGCGTCTCTGCCACCTGCCCTCACTCGCGTGGCGCAAGTAGGTGATGAAGGAAGTGGCAGTGAATGCCCGTGTGCCATCTGCCTCCATCTCCCTATCAGCCGTTCTGATACCGTGGCCAGAGGGGCCTGGGGCAGTCTGGCCTCGTGTATGTTGCTCATTTATTGGTTACTTATTATATGCATACGATTAACCTTACTCTCATAACATCCAATTCATTCTTTTTTTTTTTCCAAAATATATCAAGCCCCTATATGTGCAAGTTCTATGGAGACAGAAAGATGGAAAAGGCTTAGAAGATTTCTAGGGAGGGGCGGGGGTTAGACACATTTAAAAGTCATAACAATGGAATAATGATGGGCTTGGTATCTTTCATGGCGTGCACTGTTTGACATCCATGGCCTTCAAAGCAAACAAACAAAAAACAAGTGTCCTATCAAACAATGGAAATTAAAATAATAAACATTTCTGGCATATCAATTGCTTTTCAAAGAGTGGCCTGGACGCCCTCCGCAAGAACTGTGCTGAGCGGGGAGGACGAGGGGGCTCCGTTTTCAATGACCTTTGTGTCCTTGCCCTAAAACGGTCACCACCCCAGCAGCGCCGATGTCATCTGGAAGGTCCCCATCGTCTCCAGCTCCCGAGATGAGAGCAAGGAGCCATAGTGCGCGCGTGCCTCAGCCGATCTGAAGACTTCAGCAGGGATTCCACCCGCTCCAGATGCCGTGTTGTTTTTCATCTGCTTGATGGCTCTTCTCACCTCATAAAGAGTTGGGGGGATTTGGAGGCTGCCGCTGATTGGGAGTTGTGGGCTGGAGTTGAAAACGCTCCCACTGATAAAATAATTTCCACTGAAGACCCTGGGATGCTCTCTTCAGCGGGTGTTGACGTTCTGTCTCTCACTGAGCCGTTTGCAGGCACCCTTGCTGCCCTGATCGCCCTTACAGAGCCTCGGGGGCCTCGAGCCTGAGGCGCATGGGTGCTAATTCATTTCGCCCTGATCTCACCATCTGCCCTGCATGTTGGACCGCTCCTTCCAGCACTGCCTTGACTCACAGATGTCACAGTCTCCTTTTGGGTTCAGTGACAATGCCAAATGCCGAAGAATTAAGAGCAAGAGACTCCTGGCATATTTAGGCTCAGGACTGTTAGAAGATTGCCCATTTGCATCTACTAAATGATGTTTAGGAGAGTCAGGGTTCTAGGGGGAAACTAGCATATTGTGGCCCTTGGACTGTTCACGTTAGGCCAGGAGTTGTGCGTTCATTCACATGAGAATCCATTGTTTTGATTTAAAATCTGATCTCAATAGCAAATTGAGTTCAGAGTATTCTAATCTTGCAGGAAATAGTTCTGAGAAAATGATTTTCTCTTCTTCTCTGAGTAGATGCCCCTTTCCGATTTACAAGAACCATTTGGATTATAGCTTCAAATTTTATCATGAGGGTGTTAGAGCCCCAGTATTGCCTTAGAGCTCTTATATTTCACTGCCTAGGATCGTGTATTAAGAGGGCATCGCTGGGCATAGCAACCGAATGCAAAGTTTTCTGCCCCTTTTTGATACAGACAAGCATTACATATACCGCATGGTAATTATCTTCATTCTAAATTGTTAGAATGGGAAAGGGGCCAGTGCTCTAATGTTATTAGTGAGGAAACAGAATTCAAGGAAATGAAGTATGCATTATCTCAAAATTGCACAGCTGGATTGTGGTAGAAACTTCTGGAACTTTGTGATTCTCAGGCAGAGTTCTTCCAACCACAATATTCTCTCCTTGATAGTATTACATCCAATGAGGAATAAAATCCAAATTATTTATCCTTTCTAATTTCTCTTATGAACAATATGCAGAAAGCAGAAACTTCCTATTATTAGTTTTCATATTAATTTTTCAGAGCTCCCTACATAAAATATAATCAAACCAGGAATATTTTGTATATTTAGGCCTGCAACAATATAAAGCATTGCAATCACTCAATAGTATACCACTGACATTAAAAGGATTTTAAATCCTTAGAAATCTTGAAGTTTGGGGCACCAGAAAAAAAAAAGACTATTTCATGCTCAAAGAAAAAAAGGACTACAAATATGTTTTGTTGGTATTCCTAAAAATGAGCACAGAACTATAGGAATTCTGTGACTATAGACCACAAGGTGTACCATCTCACTCTGTTTAGTAAGTTAAAGTCCTGTTCTGGGTCCCCACAGACCACAAGGTGTACCATCTCACTCTGTTTAGTAAGTTAAAGTCCTGTTCTGGGTCCCCACCACACCTGGCGTACCTCCATTCATTCACCCATGCCCTCATTCTACAGATATTTAGTCATCACCCCCTATGTAGTAGGGCTATGCTTGATACTTTAATGGGAAAGCCACAATCTTTAAAGTTTAAAGTGTTTAAAGTCTAGTGAGAATGACCGAAAAGGAAAAGATGATTAAAATACAGTATGACAGCCTGGCCAGTGTGGCTCAGTTGGTTGGAGCACCGAAGGGTCCATTCCAAGTTAAGGCATATACCTAGGTTGCAGGTTCAATCTCTGGTCAGCACGCGTATGGGAGGCAACCTATCAATGTTTCTCTCTCCTGTCGATGTTTCTCTCTCTCCCTCCCTCTCCCTTCCTCTCTCTCTCAAATCAATAAAAACATGTCCTCAAATACAGTATGAAAGTTTCCTCTGTAGAGGTAGAAATATGCTGCTAAACAGGATATAAGCCAAACTTGGATGTCAGAACACATGATGTGTCACCTGAAGCTGTCAGAGAGAGTTGGACAGGTTTTTGAGAACTAATACCAGAGGGGTGGTGAGAGAAAACTTGGGAATTGTAAGCAGGAGCCAGATAAGAAAGGCCGTGTGTGCTGATCTAACAAGGTTAATTTGAGGCGGATGGACAAGGAGCTAATATTCTCCCTTAACCTCATTAAAGGGGAAGGGGATGGGGCACAAAAGTCCATCACTACAATACCTTACCGTCATCAGTTGCATGCAGGTTATCGGAGCCATGTTCAGGAAAATAATTTATTCTAGGCTCTAATATTCTATGGCAGAGTCCACCTTAGCTTCTGACATCCATTCACCTTCCCCACCTGCTTCTCAGCTGTACAGGACCATCCTCCCAGCCACGTATCTCCTGGACTTGCCCTACATGGACACCAGCTCTCAGGTTCCCTGGGCTCCTAGGTTCCTTCATTCCCCTCTTCCACTTCATGGATGAAATAGGAGAAGAAAAGAAAGCAATTTTTAAAGGTCCGCCCTGGAACAAGGCATAAGGCCCCTAAGCTGCCATCGTGTGCCCCTGAGAGGTGGGTGCCAGGCCACCCGTTCCTCTGCCCCTTTGCTTGCAGCTGCTTAGGCACAGGCATCCTTTGGGGATTGGTGGAGGCCTGGCCCTAAAGGGGAATAGAGGTGTCATGCCTTAGAGAGATGTGTGTGATCGAGGGAACACCCTAAGCTGTTGCATTTGGGAAGAAGGCCTGCCCCAGAATGTGGGTGAGGAGGGGCTGGAAGTAAGAAAAAGAACTTATTCTAGCACAGGACACCCTGGTGTATAGCATGGCCATGATCAGATCTGTGTCTTAGAACATGTCGTCTGGCTGCCTCACGGGGAGTAGTTGGGAGGGGGCATAACTAGAGAGAAGGAAAATAGTGGAGGCCTGTATTAGCTTCCTGTGTTGTCGTTGCTACTGTAAGAAATTACTCCAAACTTGGTGACTTGAAACAACATAAGTGTATTCTATCACAGTTCTGAGGTTCAGAACTCTAAAATGGGTCAGCAGGGCTGCGTTCCTCCTGGTGGTTCTAGGGGAGGACCCATTTCTTTGCCTTTTCCAGCTTCTAGAGGCTTCCCACAGCCCTTGGCTCATGACCTCACATCACTCCTGCCTCTGCTTCTGTCATCACCCCTTCTCTCCCTCATCCACCCGCCTCCATCGTATAAAGACGTGTGATGAAACTGGGCCCACCTGGATCATCCAAGACAACCTCTGTCTCAGACGCCTTAGCTTAGCCACATCTGCAAAGTCCCTTTTGCCAAGCAAGGTGGCAGGTTCATAGGTTCTGGGGATTCAGGTGTAAACATCTGTTTGGGTGGGTATTATTCAGGCTACCACCAGGCCCGTCAAATGTCCAACCACAAATGACTTGCGAGAAGTGGGCAGATTTGAGAGAGAGTCGAGGAATGGGGATTGGCAGGCTGTAGATACGGGTAATAGAGAGGGAAGCCCAACAAAAGCCCAGAGTTTTAATCCGATCCTTTAGAAGGAGTGGTGCCATTTTCTGAGAGAGAACATGCAGAGAAGGGGGTTGGGGGGAAAGGGGAGAATAGAGGCGTGGATTCTGCCATGCTCATTTTGAGATGCCTCTGAGAAAGCCAGGTGGGGCCGTCAGCTGTCAGGTGAAGGTACAGGCCTGCGGCTCAGGAAAGGAATTGTAAATTAAAAGGTATATATTTGGAAATCACGAGGGGAAAAACAAGACAATTGAAACAATGGGAGTAGATTAAATCTGTCAAAAGGGTATGTAAAATGAGAAGACATAAGGCCTAAGACAGAGAAGTTCCAATATTTAAGGTCTGACAAAGCTTTGGAGATTCCTCAGAGACATGGAAACTGTGGCAAACCTATTTTTCTTCTACTAGCCTGGCCCCGTTCTTGGGCTTCCATTTCTTTCTCTTGTATCTATTTAACTACTTAGTCCTTGTCTATCTTTAAGGAAGCACTGACTCGATATCCCCTGATAAATGCTACCACCAACACGCCTGTTGAGGGAGTAACTGACATCGCCCAGGAGATAGAAAGAAGGGAGCAAAAACACTGCTGAGTGAAATAAGCCAGTTAGAGAAAGATAAGTATCACATGATCTCACTTCTATGTGAAATCGAATGAGCAAAATAACTGATAAACAAAATAGGTCCAGAGGCATGGAGGCATGGAACAGCCTGAGGAATCTCAGAGGGAAGCAAGGAGGGGAGATGCGAGAAGAGATCAACCAAAGAACTTACATGCATATATACATAGACCATGGACACAGACAATAGGATGGGGAAGGCTTGGGGTGGGGCAGGGGCTGAGTGGAGGGGGTAAAGGAGGGTAAAGGGAGGACAGCTGTAATGCTGTCAACAATAAATAAAAAATAAAATATCCAAAAGAATAGAGTGCAGAGCCTGGGCTGCGTGGCTCAGTGGTTGAGCATCGACCTATGAACCAGGAGGTTAGGGTTCCATTCCCAGTCAGGGCACATGCCTGGGTTGTGGGCTTGATCCCCAGTGTGGGCATGCAGGAGGTAGCTGATCAATGATTCTCTCTCACCATCGATGTTTCTATCTCGCTCTCCCTCTCCCTTCCTCTCTGAAATCAATAAAAAATATATTTTAAAAAATTAATAAGAGCCCTAACTGGTTTGGCTCAGTGGATAGAGCGTCGGCCTGCGGACTCAAGGGTCCCAGGTTCAATTCCCGTCAAGGGCATGTACCTTGGTTGCAGGCACATCCCCAGTAGGGGGTGTGAAGGAGGCAGCTGATGGATGTTTCTCTCTCATCGATGCTTCTAACTCTCTATCCCTCTCCCTTCCTCTGTAAAAATTCAATAGATATAAAAAAAATAAGAAGAAAAATGGAGTACAAGTTGACAGGGGGAGTGGTTGAGCAGCTTTTCTTCGTCCTGCCTCATCTCCTCACCTCAACCCTTGGCTCCCTGTAGCAACCATCGAAAGCCATCAGGAGAGGAGAGGGCTCAGGTCAAAGTCCCTGGGAGTCCCCGTCGGCAGGGAAGTGAGCGCGTGCTTGGCACAAAGTTGGCCTTCGGTCTCTCCTCCGATAACAAAAAATAAGGCCAAGCCTTTCCTTAAGAAACCTCCAACTGAAATAGAAAATTAAGGCCGAAATGTATGAAATGTGGAAGCCCACGGAGAAAATCACTGACTGTCACTTTAAGGCAGCACCAGATGATGCTTAACGCCAAAATGTTTGCAGAGACGAAACTTGGAGCTGGAGTTCAGCAGGGGGAGAGCACCACGCATTACTCATCTGGGCCCCGAACAAGGAGGGGGCGTTTGCAAAGAAGGATGTTGTGCTCAGAGCGTGAAAGAGTGCACGGGGCGTGGATGCGCTAAGAGAGAGGGGGAGAAGGTTTTGCGGATACAGGAATCCGGAGAACCAATGCGAAGGGCCGTTGTTGCCTAAGAGGCCTGTGTCTCTGTGTTAATTCTTTATTTCCTGATATTTCGTGTTTGTAGCCATATGTTTTCTCCCCGCAACAAAAGCAGGTGTGTTTTGCCGCCTTCTTTATCACGTCCCTGGTATTGTTTTGCTTTGCTTTTCTCACTTGGCCTAATGGGGTGACCAGGCAGGCCTCAGTGTGTGGCCACGGAGAGTGAGGGGACCAATCAGCTCATGTTTTCCCTTGACCCTGAAGTGCTGTGGAGGGCACTCCTTTGGGGAGAAGGTGTGATGCCCAGGCCGTTGTCCCTCCAGCTGATGCCAGTGTGGTCTCCGTGGCCGCGGGTGCTGCTTCAGAAACCAGTGAGAGCGACCCCTTTCTTTCTTTCTTTCTTTCTTTCTTTCTTTCTTTCTTTCTTTCTTTCTTTCTTTCTTTCTTTCTTTCTTTCTTTCTTCCTTCCTTCCTTCCTTCCTTCCTTCCTTCCTTCCTTCCTTCCTTTCCATTTTTTGAGTCTGTAATTCCTCTGTATTCTGTCACTGGTTGCAGAGAGCTTTGGATATAAAAACATGCCACCCACCATGATTTGGGGGTGACCGCAGCTTCCACACTCCCCTGGGAGTGTTCTTCCCCACCAGCCCGGTCTCCTTCCCCAGGTGACATGAGTGAGAAAGTGAAAAGGGGGGGAAGGACTTCCCTGGCGTCTGCTTCCAGTGAGAATGGGGCAAAGCGCAACCCCTGCCTCTGGGGCCCAAGGTCGGAGCTCCCTCCCCGGGTTTGGAGGAATGAAAACCAAGGGGTGCCCTTCTCCTGGGGCCGCCCACCCCGTGCTCAAGGGGACTCCAGCCCTTTATGTTCCTGACTCATTTGTACTTAACTCATCAGGATATTGTCTTGTACGAGCTGTTTGATGTCTGAGGCACCTCAGGATCCTTTTTATGGCCCTTTTCTCTGAGAAGCGGGGGTCATGCCTGGCCCAGAAGAACAGGACTCAGGGGCTCGAGCCAGTTCAGCACTCGGGACCCCTGTCTCGCAAAGGCAGGACAGTCCTTTCCGAGTTTTGTTGTGTTTAATTTGAAAGACTCAGAGGGAGTAAAAGACAAGGGAACAGACCCTGATTTAAACACGCTTTGCTCCAGTCCTGGGGTATCCGGGGTTAATTAGAACGGGGAAATATAGCATTTTAAAAAATATCTGGCCTATTTTCGAAAGAATCGTGATAAGCAGGTTTCAGTTTGTTTTCCCTGAGCAGCGGGGCCTCAGCCGATGAGTGAACTTGCTTGTACCAGCTAACTTCGCCGGAGTTTAGGAGTCGTATTTAAAACAGATTTTATCCTACAGTGATATTAATTTGATAGGGTCCCTGATCTGTAAACCATCGGTTATCTTGGTCTCTCCTGATAAGGAAAAAAAAAAGTGTGGGGGATTTCCAGTGGGTGAGCACATTTGGGCAGAGTCTTCACACGTCACAAATTGCAGATGGGAGGCAGTGATCTCGAACATGCAGCCACCAGGCGTGACCATCTGACACCTTCCATTTAGAAAAATAATACTCTCCTCCCAGCATACGCTCCCTGCTGCAGCCAGCGCCAAAAATGACGCCTGGGAGAAGATTTCTCAGGCATCTTTTCAAAGATGCAGGCTGCAGCAGCACCTTGCTCGGCGCTTAGAAAAACCCTGAGAAGGCCACTGCTCAGAGAGGCAGCCGATCACAGACACTCCACAAAGAAAGAACAAAAGGGCTGGGCGTGGGGACACTGCGGGGAGCCGAGAAAACCCACCAGCCACGGCCGGGAGGCGATGTATTCTGGTTTCTGTGTGATTCGAGCAGATTCCTGTGGAAGGCACTGGACTTCTGTGTGGGCTCATTTCTGAAGCTTCCCTGGCAGAGCAGGCCCCAGGAGGTGACGGAGCCGGGGTTGGGATCTGACCCGCTCATCCTCCCTGTTCGGCACCGGCCCTTGCTCATTTAAGATGAGGAAGAGCATCCCTGCCCGCTCCTTCCCTGCGCGGTTAATGACCCCTGGCAGCAGCGGCGGCCGTGATTTTGACAGACATGTGCAGGCAGAGAGGTTTTTAACCAGACATTCAGAATTTGGGTTGAATGTCCAAATGGGCACAGCTGATTTTCTTATTAGCAAAGGCCTTGGTGAATTCCGTATTTTGTCTCCACACACACACACACACACACACGCACGTGCGCACACGCACACGTGCACGCGCCCATACATGCATACACACACACAGGTATCATGACTCTATGCCCACACATACACATATGCACACAAGCACAAGCACACACACACAGGTTGCATGCCTCTATGCACATGCACACACAAACACATACGCACGCATGCACACGCACACAGGCACATGCACACACACATGCGCAGAGCATGTGCGACTGCCTCCCCCCACCCCAGAATGGAAGCAAACACACTTTTACAACGTGCTACCTTGCTAATAGCCATCTTATGAGAATGAAGAGGGCTGAGCATGGCTGTTCCCTGAGAACTGACCCAAAACTGTTTTCTTAGTCTCCTTTAGAGGGAGGGCGGGGCAGGGGTATCAGCTACACCCTCACAGGAGAGAGGTGGCCAAAACAAGCCGCCACCTGCTTTGAAAAAATACCACCTTCTTCCCACTTTCACACACTAGGTTTCAGGGGGTTTCCCCGCGGCAGCAGGTGAACGGTTTTAAGGTTGTGTACATCAGGATCTGACCAAAATGTTTAAAAAGAAAGAAACTTCTCTTTTGATTGAAGCTGACATGGACTTCCGAGAGGAATAGCCTGCTCTCTTTTCTTATAGGAAAGGGGAGCGGGTAGCCTGGTCACACACATGCACACGTGCAATGCTAACACCATCTTTCGGTTCCGCGATGAAGGGAGAGTGCTTGAAAGGTTGCTCCTTCTGAGAAAGCAAACCCAGAGCGGGAGGCAGGTGGGTTCGGTGGTGAGAAAGCTCTGGTGTCAACTGCAGGGGTGTTGACTGTCTTCAAACCACTTTTTATTATTTATTTATTTATTTTAGCTTATAAACAACAGAAATTTATTTCTCACAGTTCTGGAGCCTGGAAGCCTGAGATCATGATGCCAGCATGGTCATCTGAGGGCAAGCCACTTTTTAAAAAAAGTTGGAACAACACTCATTTGTAAAATCGGCTCCACTTCTGCGTCCCAGGGGCAACAACAGCAAATGGAGGACTTTAAAAAGGCAACAGAAAGGACAAGACAATGCTGCTTTGGTTAGGATTGCCTCCAGAAATGTCCAGTGCTCCATAGCTTTCATACAAATACTAGCAGCCCAGTGCACGAAAATTCCTGCACTTGGGGGAGGAGGGGTCCCTCAGCCCGGCCTGTGCCCTCTCACAGTCTGGGACCCCTTGGGAGATGTCCACCTGCTGGCTTAGGCTCGCTCCTCAGGAAATCGGGCCTAAGCTGACAGTCAGACATCCCTCTGGCATCCCAGGAGCCCTCCGGGGTTGTCCAACTAACGGCTTAGGACCATTCCCTGCGCACCTAAGCCATTAGCCAGACATCCTTAGCACTGCCACAGAGGTGGGAGAGGCTCCCGCCACCACGACTACACTGGCCAGCCATGAGCTGGCTTCTGGCTGAGCAACAGCTCCTGCATTGAGCATCTGCCCCCTGGTTGTCAGGGCATGTCATAGTGACCAGTCAGTCTGCCATTAGGGTCAATTTGCATATTACCCTTTTATTATATAGGATGTTAGCCTGTTGCAGTTAACTATCTGTAACTGATAGTCTATAAAACAGTATTCTTTGACTCACAATCTAGCTCTCATTTCCTCTCTCTCTGTTTCTACTTGTATGTAAATATTCAGACATATGCATATATATTTTTTTACAGGCAAGAAATCTAATCAGGCACTGTGTGAAACACCAAATAATATAAAACTTCCTAAAATAATCTGACTGGAGATAATCACACCAGAACTTGGTGCTAGGATTGAGCAGTTTTTGACCACCTGCTGGTTTCCTTAGATATCACGTGTAGTTATAACCCCCATCCACCTGTCTACCAGATACATATTAATATTTATGCTGAAACATTAACCTCATCACTAATCCAATGACAAGGTACATTGTATGACCCAGATAAATGAGACAAATGGAATGCTTAATTTCTAAAGGCTCCAGATAATTGAAGAAGTGTGATTTGAGTTGAGCTACTGTCTATGTCCAGGTAACAGGCAGTTCTTGATTTGATGTTGAACTTCTGAGATCTAGCATAACTGGGACATATAATAATGAGAGCTCACATTTATCGAGCTCTTATCATGCGCCAGACACAGTTTTAAACATTGTACATGTATTTGAGGAAGGTACCCTTATCTTCTTCTACAAGTAGGGAACCTGAAACACAGAAGTTAATTATTCAAGGTAATGTGGTTAATGAGTAGTGGTCCGGTATTTGAACACTGGCAGGCTAAAGTGAGCACGCACGCTCTTCACCTCCGTGGTAGGCTGCCTCCTTGGAAATTCTTCTTAGGGATGTTCACCATTCGTACCTGGAAGAGCTGCCTCTCCAGGTAGAACTTTAAGTATGAGTAAACTACATGGGGCAGAAGATATTTCTCGATAAAGGGAGATGGTAATCAGTATACTTGCGCTAGTTTTGAATCTATGATTTCAGTGAGAAAATTATTTTATGCTGAGCATGGTAGAGCAGCAAGATGGAAGGAGTTTATGTTCGAATGACATCACTGACCCTACCCAGAGGGCTCATCCCACTCTCTGGACTTCCAGGTATGGGACATAGCAAAAGTCCTTATCATCTCTATGACTGTTTTTGTTTTGTTACGCTGTGTTAGTGAACTATGAAATTTGAAGTTATATGCTCACTGATAGCTAGAAAAACCATAATAATATCATCAATTTGATATTTGTTAATTCCCCGTAAAGTGGTATTGAAATTTTATATAATATTTAGTAAACCATCATGTTAAGTTGTAAATGAAGTTATATATCAGAAATTGTAACCATAACAAGAAAAAAAAATTAAATGTTAAGTCATTGTAAATGGGAACATTTTTCATTAGCAAGTACTATAGTTAGATACAGTATTTTGTGTGTATCTTAAACCATAAAAATTGGTTTATGTGAATCAGAATACATTAAAAATTGCCAACATATTTTTTAAGAAAAGGGGTAAAAATGAGCAATATTTGTATAATGATTACTTTTAGATGCATCTGTTCAATCTGAACTGAAGGGTCTTAACCACTGTGTAATATCTTTCTCAAAGTTGAAAAAAATTGATGTAAACTAAAAAAAAATATGATATAGACTAATCACTTGTCAATTCTATGTTTAACTGGAGCCATTTTGCAGTAGCTTTTATAAAGACAGATTTGTGCAACACTCCATAGCTCTCCCTTCAACTTCTTTCAATCAAACACAAATCTCTTAATCATAAATTAAACAGATACCAAACCAAAAACTTTGGGTCAATCTTTGCTGTCTCCTCTTTGATAAGAAAAGGGGAAATTTACCACCATTTATGCAACAAGTATGTAAGCAGTGCCTGTGATGTGACAGGCACTGTTCTAGGGATGTCACTAAAGGAAACAGAAAAAAACAAACAAACAAACAAAAGAACCACCTGTCCATATGAAGCATACGTTCCAGTTGAAGGAAATAGATAATTAACAACAAAAATAGTAAAATGAGTGATAGTAATAAGTGAAAATAAAGCAGAAAGAGAGCACATGGGTGCCTGTAATAGGGGGTTGTGTATTAAATAGGACAGCCTTGAAAAATGGCACTTAGGTGGTGACCTGAAGAACGCAGGGCGCAGCCCTGTGGGTGTCCAGGGAACAGGTTGCAGGCAGAAGGAAACTGCAATGCAAAGGCCCTGAGGCAGCAGCTTGCAGGCCAGCCTCAAGAATTAGCGCAGGAAAGGAGTGGTAGCTGAAAAGCTGGATGTGAGGTCTGTGGGGTGACAGGGATGAAGGCCTTGGAAGGAAGCCCTTGAAATCTTTTGAGATGACCTTGGCTGAAAACACCCTCATTGGCCCGGCCACCGTGGCTCAGTGGTTGAGCACTGACCTATGAACCTGGAGGTCATGGTTCAATTCCCGGTCAGAGCACATGCCCAGGTTGCCGGCTCGATCCCCAGTGGGGCACATGCAGGAGGCAGCCGATTGATGTTTCTCTCTCATCAATGTTTCTATCTCTCTCTCCCTCGCCCTCCCTCTCTTTTTTATTAAACATACTTTAAAATAAATAAATAAATACAACTTTCTTTAAGAAACAACAACGTTAATATAGCACATCTCAGCATGCCCTTGGATCTGTGATTAAGCAGGATGAGCAATAACACTTGACAAGCTGCCTTGATACATTTCAGAAGCCAAATTAAACTGTTGGCTCGTGGGAATGAATCCACTGGAGGATGTTACACTGCTCTTACGGCGTAGGCACTAGAGATTCCCCCAGGACCCCACAGACGGAACAAAAACTCTTGGAAAAATTAAAATAGCAGGGCAAAGGCAAAGTGAAGGGAAAACTTAAAACCATTTTTTGTTTGTTTTATGCAGCTTTATTGAGATATAATTCACATAAAATAAAATTCACCCTATTGAAATGTGAAATGCAGGGGGGTTAGTATTGTTAGCATGGTTCAGGCCTCATCACCCTCGGCTTTTAGGACACTTTTATCGTCTCAGAAAGAAACCCCGTACCCCTGAACCATCATGTTCCTTTCTTCTTTCTCCCAGTCACTGGCAACCACTAATCCCTTTTCCGTCTTTATGGATTTGCCTGTTCTAGACATTTCATATAAAAGGAATCATACAATACTTGGTCTTTTGTGTCTGGCTCTTTTCACTTAGCGCAATGTTGTCAAGGTTTGTCTATGTTGTAGCATGGTCTTTTGTGAAATATATTCCTAAGCATTTGATTACTTATGATACCAGTATAAGTGGAATTGTTTTATTGATTTTATTTTCAGGTTGTTTATTGCTTATATATAGAAATAAAATTGATTTTTGTATAGTGACCTTTCTTCGCCCTGTAACTTCACAGAACCCATTTGTTAGTTCTAATACTTTTGATGTGGATTCCTCAGAATTTTCTCTATAAGCTCGTGTCATTTGTGAAAGGATAAATTTATGTCTTCCTTTAAAATCTGGATGCCTTTCAATTCTTATTCTTGCTCCATTCCCTGCCTAGGTCCTCTAGTACAAAGTTGAATTGAAATGCCGAGAGCAAGCATCGTTGTCTTATTCTTGGTGTTAGGGGAAAGCATGCTGTCATCATCAGAACTATATTAGCTGTGGGTTTTCCTAGATCCTTTTATCAGGACAAGGAGGGGCCTTTCTACTGCTGGTTGGTTGAGTGATTTTATCATGAAAGGGGGTTGGATTTCGTCAAATGTTTTTCCTGCACTTTTTGAGGTAATCTTGTCATTTTTATTCTCTACCAATGTGTGTTACACTGATTGATGTTTAGCCAACTTTGCATTCCTGGGATAAACCCCATTTGGCCATAGGGTATAACCCTTTTCCTATGCTGTTGCCTACCGGTTTAATTTTAGTTGTGATCAAATACTCTTTACACTGTTTGGAATGTGGTGACTTAATATGAAACACTAAATATAACAACCATAATAATATGCCTGCTTGACTCTGTGCTGGACGTTCTTACATTCATTGGCTCATTTAGTCTATACCAGCCCAATGAATTAGATCCTAATATTGTCCTAATTTTACAGATGACACACCTGATTCTCAAAGAAGTCATGTAACTTGCCCAAAGTCACAGGACTAGTGAGTAGAGATACGGGTGTTCTAACACCACATTTCAGGAATATATATTGTGATATGGATACTCTTGGCTAAGTAGGAACTGTACCTTCTCTTTATACTTTCACTTCAGTATTTCTGTTGTGCCCAGGCTTCAGGCCTCTAACGATGTGTACACAGTGCAGACGGGGTTGTTTTATGGACAGAGGTATAGGTTTGTTCAATTAATCTTCAGTCTGGCGCTCACATGCCATAATCTATAAGGACAAGAGCAGGTAGGATGGCTGAAAATAGATCACAAATACACACTGGATTTAACTAGAAAATGTACAATTTCTTTTCACTAAAATTCAAAATTGTGCTATCTTATTCACTGTCTTTAATATTTGTATGATTCTTTGTTCTGATGTTCAGAAATACTTCCCTACGGTTGTCTTACTAGATCTATTTGGGTCCTTCAGGTAGTAGGTATATTAATGGGAAGGAGTTCACAGAGGAACAAAGTCTTAAGGAGAATATGCGAGACTTCTGCAGTCTTAAAGGGAAATGAAAATAACATGTTTGATTGGTGGAACATCGTTTTCTTTACCCAAAACACTCTTTAGAATAATCATATTGTTTTACATTTCAAAGGGGGAGAAATTTTAAGTGAATAAATAAGCCAATTTTGAAGGAAAAGAGGCAGACTATAATTTTATATTCTAATACTAGAGGCCCGGTGCAAAAAAATTTGTGCACTCAGGGGTAGGGGTCTATCCCTCAGCCCGGCCTGTGCCCTTTCGCAGTCTTGGACCCCTTGGGGGTGACCATTGCTGGCTTAGGCCTGCTCCCCGGGGGATTGGGCCTAAGATGGCAATCAGACATCCCTCTGGCAGCCCGACAGCCCTCAGGGGATGTCCACTTGCCAGCAGAGAGCAGACCTAAGCTGCAGTCGGACATCCTTAGCACTGCTGAGGAGGCAGGAGAGGCTCCCACCACCACCGCTGTACTGGCAGCCATCAGCCTGGCTTGTGGCTGAGCAGAGCTCCCCCCTGTGAGAGCGCACTGACCACCAGGGGGCAGCTCCTGCACTGCCCCCTGGTGGTCAGTGTGTGTCATAGTGACCAGTTAGTCCCAGTCTTTCTGCTGTTAGGGTCAGTTTGCATATTACCCTTTTACTATATAGGATAGAGGCCTGGTGCACAGTTGGGTGCTGGCTGGTTTGCCCTGAAGGGTATCCCAGATCAGGGTGGTGGTCCCGCTTGGGTGCCTGGCCAGCCTAGGTCTGGGACTGATGGCTGTTTGCAGCTAGTCACACCCCCTTCAGGGTGGGGGTCCCGCTTGGATTCCTGGCCAGCCTGGGTGAGGGGATGATGGCTGTTTGCAGCTGGTCACACCCCCTTCAGGATGGGGATCCCCACCGGGGTGCCTGGCCAGTCTGGGTGAGGGGCTGAGGGCCGTTTTCAGGCTGGCTGGCGACTGAAGCTCCCAGCCTCTTTTTTTTTAATTTCTTTTTTTTATTCTGGGATTTATTTACCTTCTATAGCTGTCAATGGAGCTGAGAGCCGGCTCCAGCTCTGAGACCATGGCTGGCTGAAAGCATGTATCTGGGTTTGTTTAGCTTCTATAATTGCAACATTGTTGCATCCGGAGCTCAGAGCTGGGCCTCGGCAGGCGGGGAACCTTGGCTTCCTCCATCACTGGAGCAAGCAAGCCTCACGTTCCCTTCAGCTGCGTGGCTGCTGGCCGCCATCTTAGTTGGCAGTTAATTTGCATATCCTGCTGATTAACCAATGGGAAGCGTAGCAGAGTTATGGTTAATTACCATGTTTGTCTATTATTAGATAGGATCGTTTTGAATTTTTTCTATCCTTTTTCTATTTTTAATCTAAATTATTATGCCCTTTGAATTTTCAGAAAATACTCAGAAATCTCAGTTGTCAAGATAGAGTTTTGAAAAGATCTACATCAAAATATAATGTTTTACACAAAATTTTCACTCAAATTAAAGGTGAGCTAAAATGAATTAAAATTCCTTATTTTCCCCCCAGTTCTTTCCAGTAACTACCAGACTATGTCTGAGAATATTTAGGCAGACAGAATCCACAGTCCCCCCAATGTACCTCAGACTCCAAATCTGAAATCCAGGGACTAAGATTTAAGTAGCAGTTAATCAGTTCTACAAATTTCAGAGGAGCCCTAACCTTCATCAGTAAGAAAAGTTAGAAGAAAGAGACCCAGCTAGACTATCCATACCCTAAATTCTGTGATTCCATGCTCTGCTTTTTAAAGAATTAAATGTGCTGGGGTGACATTTGTTCATTAAATTATATAGGTTTCAAGTATTCGCGTCTATGATGCGCCATCACGCTTTTCCACAAGCAACCCCGTGTGGAGCGTCAGCCCTGCGCTCCCCCACTGCCCGTCTGGCGCTGCATGGCTCTGCATTGCTTAAGGACAAACAGGTTGGTGTTGCATATGGTTGGCGTTTTTTGTTTGCGCTGGTGCAGGGAGAGATTGCTCAGCATCTGCAGGTCTCACATGGCGTCGCGGGCAGTAAAGGAATGACTGAAGGAGCTGCAGACAGCACGGAGCCCACACTCCTCCCCTTGCCTAAGAAATCGCGGGTCATTAAACCAACACGTGTTGGATGCAGAGCCTGGGAGCAGAGGCTTTAGAACAGGACTCCCATCTCCACGTGAGATCCCCGTGTTTACCTGTGTCAGACGAGGCAATAAAAACCAGAGGAGAAGAGTCATAACGACAAAACAGTAATGAAAACTTAGATTTACATAATTCCTTTCTGCCCCGGGATCCCAAAGCATTTAATGAGAATTATATAGAAAAACCTGTCATGGGAGGGCCTGTGACTTAAAACCGGCAGAAGAACTCAGCAATTACAGGTGGCCAAGGGGACGAGAGTCAACGTGCCTTTGACAGAGAGTCCTGTTTGGGGTCTTCTGGCTCATCCTGTTCCTTTAGGATAGTGGTCGGCAAACTGCGGCTCGTGAGCCACATGTGGCTCTTTGGCCCCTTGAGTGTGGCTCTTCCACAAAATACCACGCGCGGGCACGCATGTACAGTGCAATTGAAACTTTGTGGCCCATGTGCAGAAGTCGGTATTTTGTGGAAGAGCCACACTCAAGGGGCCAAAGAGCCACATGTGGCTCACGAGCCGCAGTTTGCCGACCACTGCTTTAGAAGGACTATACATCAGAGGGATCCATTTCAAACACACTCCCCGTGTGATTTGAAAATGGTGAGAATCATTAAGAGGCGGGTACTATTTTTATTATATCAGCCTGGAAGGGCGAGATTCATATTTGCTTAGGGAATTGTCAAGGGCACACCTTGCTTCCATGTCATCTCTCTCCCTCAGAGCTCTCCCAGGCAGAGTTAGAGGACTGGGCTTTCATCTGACATGCCTGGCATCATCTGGTGTCTCAGGCATCTTTCCTGCACATGAGTTGAAATTCATAGTGTGGTTATGAAATCATGCCGGCTTTGTTATGACTTTGAAAGATCAGGGAGTCCCAGATGTTAGTTCCAGCTGTTTCTGGCAGGGCTCTGCAGGCTAAGGGGGCCCTGTGTAAGCTGTACTCTTACGGATGCCATGGGAATGTGTTCTACTAACACGTATTGAGAATCCCCACATAGACAAAGATTCCAGAGATCAATCGTACTTGGACCCACGAGAATTTTTTTAAAAGATTTGACAGTAAGAAAATGGCCACTACTACAGAACACGAGGGCTTCCATGAGAAATCTACTGCCTTTTAACCCAAAAAAATCTCCTGCATGTGTCAGACAGGTGCCAGTTATACTCATAATACCACGATTTATAATAATAATGGTGAATGCACACTATGTGTTTATTCTATAATGTTTTTAAACACATTACCTCATTTAAGCCTTAACAACAAGATGAGGCAGGCACTATTTTTATTCCCAGAGTTTGGAGTGGTTAAGTAATCCACTAAGATCACGTTAGCACAATGCCTTTTATTCTAAAATGAAATCATTCTTTAGTCTTTGCCTTGGATTCTCGTCTCTAGATAATAAGTCCAAGAAACAGGAGAAAACAAATACTCTACTATCAGTTTAACTGGAAGATAAGGAGCAGAATCTCATACAGTCAGAGATGGGACAACAAATACAAAATCATCCCTATGTCCTAGCATTGATATATCACTAGTTTTATCAGTTCACCTAACAGAGACTATATTTTTTTATTGTTGAGTGGAGATCAGAAGTGAACTGTTATAATGATGATTACATTAGAAAGTAATGCATAGCACTATCTCTTGCAAAGGGATTTTATGTTCTACTTGATATGACTTCATGAGACAAGATATAATAAATGTTATTATCTATTTGTGAACTTCTGCAATCTACTTACTCACTCTACACACTTTGAGCCTCTGTTTCCCCTCTAAAATCCTTCCGGCTCTACAATTCTAAGCCGCAGCAGCTTTTTGAAAGCATGCTTCTTTTATATGCATTATTCTTTCATGTCTTTCAGAATGTATGACAGTTAATATTAACCAAGTATTCTCAAATAGTCTTGCACACATGGGATGTTCATTACAGCAATCTTAACTCCAACAAACCTTCAGGAGCCGACCTGTTATAAACTAGAGCATCCCGGTAAGGCAGATAAGTGCTATCATCTGCTACAGCCTCCCAGAACCTTCTTCATAAATGATGTTTCAGGCTACGTGATTAGAAAGCACTGCCATCTCCATTAAGGTTAAACCTGTAGTAAGAATGGACATAGAGAATAAAAACCTCTGCATAGAATTGTATTTGTATCATTTATGAAGCAGAAGTAAGGAATCACAGAGGATGAAAGATTTTCATAGCAGCAAAGAAATACCATGGCTAATGTTTCTTGAGCATTTGCTCTGTCCAGCACTTTACAGACATTACTTCATTTCAATTAAATGTATTTCATGATAACCAACAATTGTGGCTAAGATTTCTTGAGTATTTCCATCATTTAATACTCACAATAACTCTACGAAGTAAGGAAGTCGAAGCTGGTATTGTACATAGCATGTTATTATTTAGAATCCTCACGTTTTATTTGATTTGTGATTCTCAAAGTTTCTCACATTAATAGCAGAAACTACATTACCCATCCAACCTCTAGTCTCCCCTTCTTCCATGACTAAGAGACCCTGATTGTGTTGAGGATGCCAATATGCTCATTGAAAAGCCTACTTTCCCAGCCTCCCCATAGTGAGACTAGAATATTTAATTCAAATGCCCCAAATCCCACAAAGACCCTAAGGGCCCAGCCTCCCCTTAAACATTCTGCCAAACTAAAGCCAACATTGACCTCATTCTCGCCAATGAACTAGAATATTTAATGCCAGTACAATACCTTTTGGTACTCGCTTATATTTTACTAGTACTTGTCACATTATGATTTTCCTGAATAGTTCCATTGGCTATGTTTGCTACTTTTCCTTCCTTCCTTTTTTTTTTTTTTTACTAAATAATTGAAGCTCTTTGCAAGTAGAAACAGAGTGTGTTTTACATGCTTTCCACAAATAGATTGTAATCTCCTATACACATCAACTTTCTTGTTGATTACTAGAATACACTTTTGTCCTACTCTAACTTTTGATGATTAAATGGGTCTCTTTAAACCCTAGCGTAACTACCTGTGTACAGCAGCCCAATAATGTGGTTCCTGCCCACCACGCAGCACTGTTCTAGCCGCATAACCGATAGTCAATAAATGCCTGAGTGCAAAATCTAAGTAAGTGTAATTATATAACTTCTATTTCTATATCCAGGTAGCCCTGTTACCTTTTAAGCACACATTCTAACTCATTCATTTATTTTATAATACTTTTTTTATACTTCTTCATACCTCAGATTTTTTCATCGGTAAACTGGTAGTTTTAATAATGAACACAAATAATAGTCGTGAAAAAAATGAAATATTAATCATGAAGCCTATAGAATGGTGTTTGGTACATAGTAATTCTCCAATAATCATTTGATATTGTTATTACTATTTTTCTCTGGACTCACGTGCTTTAAAGTGATATGCTCATCTTTAATCATTAAAATTAGGAGGTTGGGATGATACAATGAAATTATGTCATAGCACCAATTATAATGTTATACTTACCTTTAAAATAGAAATTGCATGCTATTTTAATAGCCAATCTTTCCACTATTATTACCTGGCAGACATCAGACATTACT
The DNA here is from genome assembly GCF_014108235.1 of Myotis myotis. Taxonomy (NCBI): domain Eukaryota; kingdom Metazoa; phylum Chordata; class Mammalia; order Chiroptera; family Vespertilionidae; genus Myotis; species Myotis myotis. Next base: position 5,650,880 of record NW_023416401.1, on the reverse strand, counting down.
TAATAAAACACAGGGACAGGTATAGCAACACAATCCTTTCATGCACCATTTTTTTGTATGATTTAATAAGAACAGAGTGCCCACTAAGGATGCAATCATGACTAAGATTGGTTCTTGCCTGAGATGTTTAAAGGGACAGACACTGCAAACAAATGGTCCTGCGTGGACTCCCCCCCGGCAGTCACCTCCTGTTTTTCTCTCTGCACCACTCTGTCCCCCCGGGTGTGTCAGGCCCCTGCCTCTTTTCCGAAGTGGTGCCTTTGAAAAGTGTGGTCTTCACACTCGGTGTGGGTGGACCTCACAGTCAGCTGCGTGAGAAATGACGGACAGCATTCATGCTCTGAACCGCAGCCAGGGCCACAGGGAAGCAGTGCCGACCTGGCTGACCTCCTTCCTTGGCACCTCCTCCCCCGATGCTGATGGCACTCCTCTCCTGGAGACCCCACAGGATGAGTGGCTAACCCCAACCTCCTCCAAGACCATTTCTCACCACCATCAATCCCAACCTACCGCCCCAGAGCCTCTTGTGGGGACAGAAGGTAGTAAGTCCTCTCCCCCTTTCTTTGGTATCTTTCTAATCTATTGTTAGCCCTGCATTTTTAAATAATGGAAATCTGAATTTTAGAGTAAAACCATAAAAATAATAGCAACTGTGCTACAGCTGAAGATATCTCTCTACATATAAAAGGCTAATATGCAAAGTGTCCCCTTGTGAGTTCGACCAGAAGACTGGGAGTTCAATCGCTCACTATGACATGTGCTAACCACCAAGGGGTGGTGAGGAACGAAGGAAGGCCCCAGCCAGGAGCTGGTAGGCCCCGATCGGCCCTGATCACCAGCCAGGCCTAGGGACCCTACCCGTGCATGAATTTTGTGCACCAGGCCTCTAGTATATAATATTAAATTTCAAATGTATTGATAACTGTGACATCAAAATAACAAACACTTTAAGGGAAACAATTTATGCCCCCTCATTTTTTGAGCTGTCTGAAACAGATAATTGAAAGCCTTTAAAAAAACTGGCAAAAATATTTATAACACATACAAAATTAAAGTTTTACTATCTTTAACATATGGAGGGATTTTAGAAATAAATTTTTTAAAAAGAACATATATTCCAATGAACAAGTGAGCAAAGAACATGAAAAAGCAATAAAACACACACACACACAACTAATGATAGACCAGGAAAAAGTTTTAAGTTCAGTTTTTCAGTTAGTCAAATAAATGCTGATTGAATTTATGAGTTTTTACTTAGCACATTTACTTTAAAATTGATAATACTTGGGGATGATGAAGAAATAGTAATGCAGGATCCATCAACACTCTTAGTAAGTATAAACTGGTACACCTGCACTGAATGAAACTTTGGAAAAATATATCCATTTTTTAATTCCTAAATTATAACAAGCTATGATCCAATAATCCTTCCTCTAAGAGTTCACCCTAAGAAAATGATTCTAGGTTTGCCAAAGATTTATTTACCAAGGTTGTTTATCATATGCTTGTTTATTTATTTATTATATGCTTGTTTAACATAGCCAAAACCATGGAAATTACCTAAAGCCCAACAATAGGGAATTGGTTGAATAACTTGTATATATCCATATAATTGAAGATTTTAAAACCATTATGAATGAGATTGAAAAATAATATCAAGGGAAATAGAGATATAGTCATGTTATATTGTGGGAAAAGCTTACAAAATAGTTTGTACAGCCTGATGTATTATGGTAATATTTGTAAGTAGAAATACCTATGAAAATACAGAAAAACTATACAACTGCAATAGTGGTGATTTCTGGTTGATGATACAGTAGTGTTTCATACTTCCTCTTTATCCATTTACTGATTGTGTAAATCTTCTACAATGAATATCAGTTATTGTCATAAGACATTATTATTTTAAAATATTAAATTTGATGACAAAGAATTAGATAATCAAGTAGTCAAGTGGTGAAGTTTGATGCAGTATGAGAAAGTTGGGCTGAAATATGTGAGAGGGGAGTGTGACAGCAATTAAATCCCTATGTGGGAATGAGGAAAGCAACTGTGTAATGGAAAGAATGAAAAGCAATAAAACAAGTGTGCAGAGGAAGACAATCTGAGACTGGAAACTGATAAAGAAGAACAAAGATGCTCTCTGACTATTAGATCGGGAAAGAAAGTAAAGGCGCGGGCTTCTAGTAGACTTGAGTATTATAAATGAACGTCCCACATACAAAATAATGTGTTTTTATTTGGTGCAAATGTGGGAATGGCCACAGTATTTACTCTAAAATGCAAGCATCTTAAAGAGGAGCCAGTAGAGCACTAGAAGCAGTTAATTGATCTCCAGCATGACTGGGATTTTCAGGCTGGTGTTAAGTTTAACAATCTTGAAAGGTGTTTTGGAGTTCAAATGCAAAATAAGTCCCTCCGTTGGAGGGGATTCTGTGAATTAGTTGGAGACGCAGGCATTTACAGCTCACAGGTTTCCTCATTTGCTGGGGGATATCGTTATCTTTATGGTTCTATATATAAAATAGGCAAGTGTCCCAGGTCATGCCTCTTCCCAGGAAAACGTGATCATGTGCTGAGGGTTAAGGGAAGCCCAGGAAAGTTTGCCAATAGACAGAGATGCAGAACACGGCAGCAAACACAAAAGCACATCGACCGATGCCTCTCCCCAGCCATAAAGAATTATCCTATTGGGGGAACATGGTTCTTTATGAGGATTACTCATCAGCACTCCTAGGATTTTCCCGCGCTCCAAAAACCACCCCACAAAAGTTCCACCACACTAGTATTCATGTTTCCTAACTTACAGATGTGTAGGATGCTATGGCAGTAGACTGCAAACGGACTGAAAGCTTGGTGGTTCATGAAACCAGCTTGCCTTGTGAAGCAGGTATCCCTGAATTGACTACTGAGTTCGTTTTCCTTATGTGCAAAATGGAGCTCACAATTCCTCAGTTGCACGGTTGATTAGAAGGTAGAAGTAACAATACTACATAAATGCCGGGCCCACAAGAAACAATAGCTATCAAGGCATGGATTTTAGGGCAGAGTTGGAGAAGGTTTGTTGTAAATGCGTACGACAAGAAATATGTATAATTTGAGCTGAAATATATCATTAAAATAGCAATGTTTTCATTGACAGCTTATCTAAAATGCCACAAAAAGCAAAAGCAAAATTTAAACACCTGTATTTATAATAAAAGTTTGAGATTTATTTCAAATTTATATTTTCATTGGGTATGGCCAGCATTTTTACAATTTTTTTAAAATGTTTTAGTTCTGTCCTAGCTGGTTTGGCTCAGTGGATAGAGTGTCGACCTGTGAACCAAGGAATCCAAGTTAGATTCTGGCCAAGGGTATGTGCCCGGGTTACAGGCTCAATCCCCAGTCGGGGGTGTTCAGGAGGCAGCCAAACAATGATTCTCTTTCATCATTGATGCTTCTATCTCTCTCTACCTCTCCCTTCCTCTCTGAAATCCATAAAAATGTATTTTCAAAAAATGTTTTAGCTCCATTCACATTCTCAGCAACAAGTACATTTGTTGAATTTTTAGAGAATTCTATAATTTTAGCATGGTATATCGGAGGAGACATACTTATATTAATGTCAAAAGACTGGTTAGGTCGTTTCCATCTCAAAATAAACAAAACATTTCTGTAGATTTGGTTTCTAAATCAGTAAAGAAATAAGAAAATTATTAAGACATTGTGAAGCTGATTTTAGTTTGAGGATTTTTCTTCCTTATCTGTTTTCTTATTTTCATCTCATAGAAGTAGGCTAAGTTTTGCCTTATTCATAAAAGATATTTAAAGAAAAGGACCTTGTCGGATATGATAATTTCAAAGGAAATGTCTTATCCAAGCGTATTTTAGCTTGTCCTTATCGTAGCAAACTTTCTGAGCCATTGATTGCATTCTATAACCATTACAATATGGTGACATAATGACAATGACATGGTCAATCAATCAGCAATACGTTGATTTCAGTTTAACAAAATTTGAATCAAGTGCTTTAGATCTAGACAAAGACTTAAGCCCCCTATTGTCAGAGAGGGCAGGCAGTTACCAACAAAACCAGATTTAAAACTCAGGCATCCAACTCTGAGGCGGAAGGCGAAGTACTGGCATTTCTGAGAAAGGGTCAGAAATAGATTTTAACAGGTTTTAAACACAATATTGTAAAGCACACCATATATGTAATGCTCCTTAGCAAAATGGTTTTTCTTGTCATTTCCAAGGTTGTGAGAAGAATGACGTTCTAGAATAGGATGACAAATGTTTGAGTCTCTATTATTTATTATGACCATAATGCCTTCAGCATGAACTCCTGCATCTACAAAGTGAGGATAAAATGAGAGAGTTCATGAAAGTAAAATCAATTTGTAGCCTATAAAAAATGTAAAAACACAGGGTCTGATCATTATTAATCAGCTTACAAAAATCCTGGCTCCTTTATTGTGAATGAACTTGATTCCAGAGCTCTCATGGCTCATTTCAGCAACATAGCTCTTAGATTTAGGTTTCTCAGCAGTGGGATTTTTGCTATGCAATAAAAAAAATATAAGTAATTATCTAAAATAAGACCATCTAATTATATCAGGGGGTTCCGATAACTGCATAAACCATGAAAGTGGAACCTAAGTGCTTTATTATCAGAATCATAAAACAGAAATATGGTCTGTTATTGTATTATTGCAAGTTCTTTATTTTTATAACACAGATTTGAGAGTGCTTCCCAAATTATCATTTTTATACTAAGTATATTCCTGTTAATTTTTCATATTGACATTAATATTATTTCATAATATCGTGCCATTTTACTAATGGGTTTTTGGTAAATATGTGATAGTTTATACATTTAAAAAACATGACAGAGTTGAGGTCTCTGCTGTGGCCATTCATTTTCCCATGTTATCCACCAATTAGGCCTGCATCCTATTGGCAAAAATATATACAGGGCCATTGGCACATAATTCATACCCAGGCTGATGATAACCTCGTAAGCTGTTTTCCCACCACTGAAGCACATGTGTGTAACTCAGAAAGGCATTGCCAGAAGAATGCCTTTGAAAAAAAACCCACTGCAGACGAAGTCTCATCAATTGCTGCCTTTTTTCTACTGTATACTTTATGAATTGCCTCATCATAATTAACTCCAACCACTGGAATTAATGACTCCGGATGACTTGGAAATTGGCCTTCTTGATTCCTCTGGAATTTGTTGAGATCGCCCCAGGAGAAGCGGGGCAGGGTGAGAAGACAGCAGAAGCCGGCTCTGACACACGGACACTGGTCAGCATCCCATGTTTCCAGAAGTGGTGCGGGAGGACGGCCTCAGGCGCATTTTATTCCTTTTGAATCTCATATAGTTACAGGCAATTGGAGCTGGAAGTGATCAGAGTGCTTTGCGGCTTCAACCCCCTCATTCATACACGTGGAAAGGGAGACCCTAAAAGCTGGGGGGACAGAGTGGGGAGCGTCAGCCAGGTCACATGGAGTTGTAGCTGAACCAGAGAAAGCAAGCAAGCTCTCTGCCCCACAGTGCAGTGTTCTGCACACGCGGCCTGTCTATGCCTGGGCTCTGGATCCAAACCCAGGCTTCTGTTCAGAAGAAAAGTGAGGAAGAAAGCCTTGATCCTACGGGCTTCTCACACAGGGGCCACACATGGCACTGAGGGTCCAGGCTGGCGAAGATGCCGTGAAGACAAACACTCAGAAGACCCTGGGATGCTCCTTTGAGACAAAGCTTCCCATTGCGTCCACCCATCTCAGCTTTGTCACAGTGAGAGAAGAAGCATGTCTAGGTGACAGAAACCAGCTCTGTGTCAGAGAACCACCAAGAAGATTGGAAAACTCATTGAGAAACTTGATTTTTGTAGTTGTTAGGGGGAAATTTATCTTCTAAACAATATGTGTATTTTTTAATGTCAATTTTTCTGGAATGTTAGTGTTCTATCAAAAGCTGCTAAATTGTCTCTCAGACCGAGTCCATGGGACCCAGCCAGAACAGAACCCTCGGATCAGGGATCGGTCCCTGAGTGTGTCATAGCTCGATAAAAAGCCAACATGGCTCTAAATGAGCTCAGTGAGAATAAATGAATATAACAGCAGGCTTCATGGCCGTGGGCCCACATCTTCTCTGTGAGCTCCCCGATGTGACAAAGTGAAGGGTCACACTTTCTGATGAGTCTCCCAGAATCAGACACCCAGGCAGAACAAGAAGTGTAAGATGTGACTGGGGATAGAGCCTGGGAAAGATAGAGGGCGGGGAGCAGGAGCAGTTGGGGGAACTTGGAGCTTGGGGCCAGGGCTGCGCCTGAGAAAGTTCTGGGGAAGGACAGAGAGGGGGTAGAACAAGCCGCAGGCTGCGTGCAGCCCCCAGGCAGCCCGCCAGCCTCCCAAGGAGCAGCACAGTAAGGGTCTCCCAGGGAGCCCGCCAGGACCGGCCAGCCCTGCTTTCTGCTCTGCTCGCTGTTGGCCGGTGGCCTTGCATGGGCTGGGGCTGCTCAGCAGCTGAGGCAGGTCCCAAAGTCATCCACAGCCAGAGGCTGTGGCCTGTGTGCATCCCCGTCGCGGGTTTTTCCTTGAAGTGGCTCCCCACCGTGGCCACCCGTCGCGGTCATGATTCCCTCCCGGGGTGGTGGCTTGGGCTGAAATCTATAGCAGCCAGGCAGCCCATCACATCCGTGCGGCAAAGCTTAATTTGGATGCACGCTCTTTCTGAGTGACTTACCCAGTTCCTTCACAAAGAAATCCTTTGTGAAACCTGCCCATATCTTATCAAATGAAAATCTGAAAGCCTCTTAGGTTATGTATCCTTAGGTGCGTCCCACGCCCCGGCCCCATCTAAAGCTCTGGAAGAAGGTAACGTGTGTGAGAAAGCAAGGCTTCTGAAGAATCCCCCGCTCGTTCTGGAAACCGTACGCTTTCCCCTGAGTATCCACAGGACGTTCAGTCAACCTTGATTCTTCTCATTGGTTTTGTCTCCCCACAGAAAAGCAACTCCATTTTTTGTCCCGCTGATTTGTTTTAATCAAGTTGCTCAGTGACATAAAACACAAAACAGAGGAAGATGGGTCTTGCTGGTCTGCTCTGGGAGCGTTCAGGAGCAGTTTGATTCCTGCTTCCCTCTTGCCCAGGCTGGGACAGGCACTGCTCTCACGGCACAACCCACAGGGCGACGAGCTGGACTTGCTTCCAGGGCCCTGCCCCCCAAGGGTGCATCATGGTGTTCAAGGCCAACTGATGTAGCACAAAACTTTTTCCGCTTGGTCAACACTAAAATCTGTGTTCTTTCCACAGTTTTGAGCTATAGATGCAATGTTTTCATCTGACAGTGGAGGATATTTCCAAACGAGCCCTAAGCTGCCCCCTGAATTCCGAAACCATGTGTCTGACTATCTGCCCCCATTTCCATTCAATAGATGATTAGTGGGGAAATGCCGGGAGCTGGTCCATGCTTGAACAGACTTCACTGTCCCAAACAGAACTCTTGACTTTCCTTCAGTCTTGGTAAATGATAACTATCTTCTGGTTGTTTGGCCAAACATTTTGAACTCACCCTTGATTGATCCCCCTCTTTCTCACCTTTGAGTCCAATGGGTGAATGAATCACCTTACCTCTCTGGAGAGCATTTCCCCTCGCTCGGACCACCATCAGCTCACACCTGGGTTACTTCAGTGGGATCCAGGGCAGGGGTGTGTGTCTCTTCTGCCTCTTCCTCGGTCTATTTTTCTCTTTGCTGCCAGAGTGGTCCTCTTTAAGCATAAGACATAGCATCTCCCTCCTTTTATCAAAACTCTTCGAAGACGCGTCTTCTCGTTCAGGATAAAATCGGGAGTCCTTGTCACAGTCCGTGATGCTTCTTACACGACCTGCCCCCTGACTACTGCTCTGACCGCACCTTCTGTCGCTTGGCCGTCTAGGAACCCCTTTCTCTTCTCTGAGTGGGTCAAGCACACTCTTCGCTCAGGCTCTTTGCATTCACTGTGCCTTCCGCCTGGACCAGTCTTCACGCGCTGTTCACAGAAGGCCCAGGGTGGCTTTGGGAAGAGAAGAGCATGAAGGAGCATTAGAGGAAGCCTGGGGGCTCAGAGCCAGCGGAGACCTAGCAATGCACAGACATCATGGAAAGCGGATCTGGGGCTTGAGTCCATTTCCATGAGCCTTAAAGTACCAGGCAGCTCCAGCTGGCAGCTGGACTGTGCTAAAAAGTGGTGGACAGATCTGGCCCTCAAAGGAAATGCCTCCCGGTGGCTGCCATACACCAGGTGGTTTACGTAGGTTATTCCTGTCGGTCCCCACAGCAATGCCACAGACACCAGGTTTATCTATCTCACATATGGTGAGGGGTGGTCACATCGCCAGGGAAGAGAGGCAGAACCAAGAGCCAATCACAGATGGAGGGGACTTCATAGATCATGCGCTTTTCTCCGAGGCGTGAAGGCTCCCAGTGAAGTAAGACAGGTTACTACACACCTCGGACCAGTTGCTACAACCCCCGCAACTTCCCTTGGAAAATCCAGTCACAGCCCCAATCCCGTTTACATTCTGGCCTATGCTTGCAGGACTAGTGCAGGCAATCGGCTGGCTTTTCCCTACCCACCTCCTTCCTACCTCCAGTAAGAATTGGAGACTCTCTCTCGCCCTGCCTCATGGTTTGTAGACATGGTTTGTATCTCTGTCCTGGAGTTTTTGTGCCCTCATTACTGTTAGCTGTGTACATGTCTAACTCCACCCTGCCCATTCCTAGTAACAGGAGGTCAGAGCCACATTCTTTTCATATTTTAGCCCCGGATACGTAGGACAGTGCCTTGCACACTGTAGATGCTCGCTGATGCTGTTGTGGTTGAAGGGAATTGACTGGGAATAGTGCTACAACGTTTTAGTTGACTGTTATTGGTTAATAATGGCTTTCATTGATCATTTATTAGGTGATGGGTGCTTGCTAAACCTTTCCATGCTGTATCTCAATTTATTCCTCACAATAATCCTCTCACCTGAGTAGTGTGATATTCACATTTACCCTGAAATAAAACTGAACAACTGAGAGGTGAATTAACTCTACTGGTGGCCTCAGAGCTAGGCTGTGGCCGGATTTGCACACAGGCAGTGTGAGTTGCGAGACCCCCCTGGTTGAACCACAGCACTACCCAAAATTGAGTTGTACGACCTCAGTAAGTCCTCTAGCAATCGCCTCTCCTGCTCCAATCCTGCCCGCTGCTGCCCACGCTGTGCAGTCTGTGCGCGGCCCCTTCATGCCGTGTTTCAGGGCGGGACCCAGCAGCCGGACAGATTCATTTCTCCAGAGCGAGGTGTCGTTCATGGCCGGGCTGAGTGGCTGGCTCTGCTTCAGCTGAAACAGGTCCCAGAATTCGGAATTCCCAGCTGAGGTCTTCATTGCATCCAAATAATATCACTGATGACTGAAATCAGTCTGGCCGGATGACTCAGCTGAGAAATAAAGGCCTGTTGCTGCTGTTTTAATGCCGAAGGTGTGTGAGGACTCAGGCGGCCTGTGAAGTTTGTAGTGATCGTGGTCTTGGCTGCAGTTACCGTCAGGCCTGACAGGCAGGATGCACACAGCTGCTACCTGTGGACATGGGACCAACATACAGGTGTATGCTGGCCACGGCCTCACCACAAAGCCTCCAGTCACCTACCGGACAGCAGGTGACCCTGCTGCCTGGACAGGGGCCTCGGCCTGAGCCTGCACAAACCAGCCGACAGAGCCTTAAAATCTCACGGACCTCTGAGGTGATGGCCAAGGAGTTAACTAAGAGTTGAGACTGATCTGAACATTTAAAATGAACTTTTTTTTTTCCCCATGTGGTTGTCTATTTATTCTCCGTCAAAAAGAAGCCTGCCTTTTTTCTTAATAATAATGCAGAATCAAATTTCAGAAACTGTACAAGATGGATAACTGCTTAATTTGCAAGTGAAAATTAATTCCTTCCCCTCCGATGTGACTGGATGGCTTACAGTACTGACTGGAGACATCTTGTACAATTCCTGCAGCATCGTCCGTCAGGGAGGGGCTCCGGGTGTTACTTCTCACATTCTTCAATTCGGTGACGATGTTGAATGTTTATCATTAACAGGGGAACTAAGTTCCCTTTAGCTGCATACAACAGGATTTACACACACACACAAACACACACACACACTCTCACACTCACACACACAAACACACACTCATACACACACACACACACACTCTCACACTCACATACACACACACTCACACTCACAAATACACACTCACACACAAACACACGCACTCACACACACACTCACATTCACACACATACACACACTCATACACACACACACTCACAAATACACACACACACTCACAAACACGCACTCACACACACACACTCACACTCACACATACACACCACACACACACACACTCACAAATACACACTCACACACTCTCTCACACACACACACACTCACACACACACACACTCAGTCACACACTCAGTCACACACACTCTCACTCACATACACACACACACATACACACACACTCACAAATACACACACAAACACACGCACACACACACACTCACACACACTCACACACACTCATACACTCACACACACTCACACACACATTCACACACACACTCACACACACACTCACACACTCATACACTCACACACACTCACACACTCGTACACACTCACACACACACTCATACACTCACACACACACACACTCATACACACACACACACACACACACTCACACACACACACACTCACACACACACTCACACACACACACTCACACACACACACACTCACACACACACACACACACACACACTCACACACACACACACACACACACACTCACACACACACACACACACACTCACACACACACACTTAAAGGAGAAAACCAGAGGGGCAGCCAGTGATTTGTCATTGGAGAGGGAGCAAAGGGGAGGGTCGGCATGTTTCACTGAGTGAAGTAGCAGAAAGTCTGAATTTCAGCGCCGCCTCTGATTTCATTACCAACCACACTTGGAAGCGATCGGATCTGCCTTTCTCCGGAGGCGCCTGCTGCCCCGTTTTCGGTCATTGGATTATTTGATCTGACACCCACCGCACAAAACGGCTGTTCCTTCTGCTCTGGCTCTCAGGGCTGCGGGAGGAGGGAGAGCGGCACAGCTGGTAGCACAGTGAACCCAAAAATGTACAGAGACGTACCGGAGGGAATAGTCATCAACACGAAGCGACAAGCACCCAGACTATGGCTTACAGGCTGCTCGCAGCCAGGGCTCCTGCAGACAGCATGCGCCCCGCATGGCCGGTTCTGATGAAGAACGCCCCCTAAGCACCGCCGCCCTGTTCCGTCCCGGGGGAGCGGGGCAGATGTCATCTGGACCTCGGTGGCTTGAACCCCGGGTCTCTGACAGACGCCGATAAAACCCAGGCCAGCGCTGCAGAGTGGGGGCGCCCCGTCAGGTTCCGGGGGAGATCAGGGTGTTTGGAGCCTGAGCGAGGGCCAGCTTGGCCGCCCGCAGGCGCCGGGGCGCTGAACCCCGTGGGTCACTGCGTGGCCGGGCTGGCCGGCTGAGCTGTGGCCTGAGGCGTGGCCAGCAGCTCACAGGAGCATGCACGGGGCACGGGCCTCGGAGGGAAAGCCATTGGTAAAGGGCTTGCATCCACACCACACGGCTGCAGGGGGCCATCGTGACAAGCAGATGCAGGGAGCCCTTTTCCCTCCGATGGAAGGAAGTCGGAGGGAGGCGCTGGCAGCTCCGCGTCGCCCTGGCGGGAGGGGGCAGGGGGCCGAGGCCCGGGTTCAGCAGGAGCCCCGCACAGACCCCGCTTCCGCCCCGTCGTTCCAGGTAAATGTGCAAAGGACCCATTAGACACGAGGCCTCCTCCGCCCGTGGCTGCAGCCCTGCCTCACGTTGTTTTATGAGTGAAGCCTGGAGTCGGAGCCACAGTCGTCTTTGCTCTATTTAATTCTTCATGGAGACAGCAGATCCTTCCGGCCCGGAATTCAGCAGTGGGCTCTGGCTCCGTCCTGCGGCCCCCTCCCTTCTCTGCCCCCCCCCCCCCCCCCTCCTGCCGGCCAGGAGAGAAAGGGGGCCAAACCCCAGCTTTAGGATTCTCCCCATTTCACACCCGTTCTGTATACTAACCCGTAGGAAAAGCCTCAGGGGATTTTCAACAGGATGTTTGCCAATGCCACCCCGTGGGAAGCTGGGGCAGGGCCTGAGGGAATGGGGTTCAGAAACAGTGACCCTCCCCTGCGGGCTGAGCTGGCGGGTGGGCTGCCCATCAGGCTGGCTGTGGGGAGGGGATCCCTGTCCCCGAGGGAAGCTGAGTCCAAGGGCACTGGTGGCAGCAGATGACAGGCCAGATAGAAGAACCTGGAATGGGCGCTCGGAGCGCGAGGAGCAGCATCTCGGGGCGCTCCCTCGGTGTGGGGACCCTCGCGTTGGGGTGACTGCATGGGCCTCATTCCTGGGGCGCCGATTTGACAGCTTGACTCAGGGCCAGACCCGACTTCCTTCATGTCCAAGTTCTTCCGCTGTTCAGAGGACTGAGGCCGTGCCATTCAATGCCATCTTGCTGGAGCCCAAACCTACAGGGACCAAGAAATGACAGCATATACTGGAACGGTGACTTATCACTCCTGCTCCCGTCGGCCCCTCGCCCCTTGCCCACCACACACAGCTCCACCCACACACAGCTCCACCCACACACAGCTCCACAGCAGGGCAGAAGGTGAGCAATACTTCACCCCCAAGGGTCCCCTCTGCCCTCTGCACACAGTGGGTCCTCCTCCGCCCTCTGCACACAGTGGGTCCTCCTCCGCCCTCTGCACAAGGCGGCGACCACCCCGGCAGGACTTGGTGGAAACAAGTGTCCTGGCCAGACAGAAGCTTCTGGAAGGCTGGCTCAGGGCCAGGGCGGAGGAGGACCCCACCATGTGCACTGTCCTCCCTAGGAGCTCTGTTGGCAGCGGCAGTGCCTCCGAAAGGCCCACTTATTCTGGAAGAGACTTGAAGTGAGGACTTTAATTTGTAGAACAGTTTTAGTTTTGAAAGCTGAGTTTGGGCCTCTGGGTAACTGGAGCAGACCCTGCTGACCCTAAGTGTTGCTGGGCAACAGTTTAGGAAACGGCTTAGAGTTTAGTTGGGGTGCATTGTAAGGGCTAGTGGGTAGCTTCGTTCATTTCAAAATATTATAATTTCTCAGGGATAAGTTCCTTTTGTGAGTGTGGAGCATTGTGTTTGCACGTATCTTGAAATAATGTGACTAGTGTGTAAAAGAAGGAACCCAAATACAATAACAATTCTCAATAAGCAGGTTACAGATTTAATAGCAAATGTGCTTTCTGGAGGTCACATAGATGTGCACTGAGGAAGAACATTATTAGCGAGAGCGGCGTCGATTGGCAGTCAGCTATTGCGAGGCACCCCGCCATGACTGGCAGATGCTGCGACGCGGTCCTGGGAATGGGAATGGGGCTCCCCGCGCTGCTCAGGTGTGTCACACCCCAGCGCAGCGGCCGTGTCTCCCCGCAGCTCTCTCAGGGCGACACAGGGAGAGGTGAGCGGCCTCTCCAGACTGTAAAGGCTGTGACTCAGCCCTGAGGACAAAGTGCAAGAAGGAGGGAGAGGCCCACAGTCATATTTTGTAAAACAAATAAATGATAGATAGATGATAGATAGATAGATGATAGATAGATAGATAGATAGATAGATAGATAGATAGATAGATAGAACTAGGGAAATTTGATAAGAAAGAAACACCTAAAAGTTCGTGCCAACTTATTTCATGATGAGAGAATTGGGGGGAAACTCAGGATAATTCTCTAGGATTGTATGTAGGAAATTAGCATCAGAATTCTTTATCTGGAGAGCTCATGTGCTAACCTGCTTTTTAAAAAAGTATATTTTGTTTATTTCTGCATCAACTCCTCCTCCCCTACCCCTCTCATACATTTTAATAAACATTTTTGTCAATACGCAAATAAGAAAAGTACACAAATCATAAGTGTGCAGTTCAATGAATTTTTACACAATGAGCACACCGCTCAGAGAGAGAAATAAATATCCCCCAAGCCCAGAGGCCTCCCATGACCTCTCATCCCATCACCCCTCCTCCTCCGAAAGTGACAATCCTGACTTGTAGCACAATTGTTAGTTTTGCCTAATTGTTAATCATATATATACACATATATAACAATTAATTATATATATAACTATATATATAATATTTTATATATAATAATTTATATATATAATTTATATATATAATTTATATATATTATATGTTTATATATATAATTTATTATATATTATATATTTATATATATAATTTATATAATAATTTATATATAATTATATATATAAATATCCTATATAATAAAAGGCCAGACCATAAGTGTAATGACCAGAACGACCGCTCAACCTGTCACTATGAGGTGGGGGGCCGGCGGCGGCAATGGCGCAGGAGGAGGGCCTGTGAGGGAAACCAGGTGGTTGGTGGTGGCGGTGGGGCCCGATGAGGGAAACTGGCTGGTTGGCGGTGGCAGCAGCAGCGGCCAGGGACTGGCGAGCAGGTGGAAAATGACCCTGATCGCAGGCTAGGCCTAGGGACCCTAACCACGCACGATTTTGTGCGCTGGGCCTCTAATATATATATATATATATTGATAGTATGTACCCATTTGTGTCTGATTTCTTTCACTCAACATTTTTTCTGAGGTTTACTCATGTTATTGCTCAGAACAGTGGTTTGTTCATTTCCATTAATTGAGGAATTCCATTGTGTGAATGTGCCCATCCTATTGTTGACAGACAACGGGTTGTTAGCAGTTTTGAACAGTTATGAATACTGCTGCTACGAACATGCAGAGATGTGTACATGTACACTTTGGTGAACCTATGTATGCATTTCTGCTAGGATGGAATTGCTGAGTCACAGGGGTACGCATCTGGTGTTCTGTTTTAGTAGGCACAGTGGTTTTCCAAAGCGCTTGTCCCAATTTACAACCCCATCAGCAGGTTGTGAAAATCCCAGTTGCTCCACCTTTTAATCAGCATTTGGTTTCTCAATCTTTTCCATTTTAGCCTTTCTAGTGAGGACGTAGTGTTATTCCATAGTAGTTTTAATTTTAATTTTCTTGGTGACTAATGATATCAGGCACTTTCTCACCTATGTACTGGATTGTCAAAATGGGTACTCACTATTATGAAGTACTTGTTAAAGTTCTTTGCCCATTTTTTTTCTATTGGGTTACCTGTGTTTTTTATTGTTGATTCTTAGACA
This sequence comes from Myotis myotis, assembly GCF_014108235.1. Classification (NCBI taxonomy): domain Eukaryota; kingdom Metazoa; phylum Chordata; class Mammalia; order Chiroptera; family Vespertilionidae; genus Myotis; species Myotis myotis. The sequence continues at coordinate 5,635,570 of NW_023416401.1, read as the reverse complement.
TTGCTTATCTCTTCTGCATGTAAGTACTTTATTGGTTATATTGCAAATATCTCCTCCATGGCTTAACATTTTACTGTATCAGTGATATGTTTCAATAAATTATAATCTCATTCAATATTTTGCTTAATGCTTACTGCTTTTTGTATCATGTTTAAGAAATATTTACCATCCCCAAGATCATGACTATCTTTTTTCTAGTTACCTTCAAGAAACTTTAATAGTCTAGCTTTCCTATTTAAGCCTGCAATCATGCTGAGATTGATTTCTGTTTATAACAAGTTTCTCAGTCTTGACACTATTGACATTTGGACCAGATAATTCTTTGTTGTGTGGAACTATCCTGTGCATTGCAGGACGTTTAGCAGTCCCTCACCTGTACCCACTGGATGCCAGTAGTATACACATCCTCAGTCATGACAATAATGTCTCCAGACATTCCTGGATGTCCCTGGGGGTAAGGGAGCCAACATCACCCCTATTGAGAACTACTGATTTGGGGTATTAAATGGGGATTTAAGATATACCAGATATGCCCAGCATTTTTATAGGAAAAGCATGCTTTTTCCACAATCTTCAGTGTCACCAATGTCACAAATCCAGAGACCCATATGTTGTCAAGAGAATGTGGAGTCCTTTCTGGAGTCTGTTCTGTTGATTTAAGAGTCTATCTTATGTCAGTTCCACTGTCTCATCATAAAGCTATGGTAATGAGCTCTTGATGTCTAGCACCATGTCCATTCCAATTCTGTCCTTCATGATTTTTTTATTCCTGCATTTTGCATTTTCATCTACATTTTATAACCAACTTATTGATTTCTATCATTCCTCACCCCACCCCCTCAAAAAATTTACTGGAATTTTGACTGAGGTTGCATTAGATAATAAATCAAGTTGGAGAAAATTGACAATTTATTGAGTCTTTTAATTCTGAGCTATAATTTGTCTACCCATTTGATTAAAACTTTCATTTCAATGTTTTATGGTTTTCAGTATATATTTCTTTCATCTTTCTATAGATTTAGTTCAAAGTATTTGACTCTGATGATGCTACTGTAAATAATATCTTTTCTTGCATGTATCCTTTAACATTGTTTTTTAACAGTTAGTGTCTAGTATATAGGAATACAGCTGATGTTTTATAATGAGCTTGTACTAGTTACCTAGCTAAATTTATTTACTTATTCAAATACTAGATCTTTGAAATATTTTACTTTATGGAGCAATATATGTTCAATTTTGGTAGATGTTGTAAATGCACTTAAAAACATGTACATTTTGCAGTTGTGTTGAGTAGTGTCCTATAGAGGTCAGCCAGGTTAAGAGCATGAATTGTATTGGTCCAACTTCCCATATCCTCATGAAGTTTTCTTCATGCTTGCTGTCTTAGTTATTACAGGAAATGTGTTTTCATCTATTTCTATGACTATGGACATGCCAACTTCTTGTAATTCTGTTGAATTGGCTTTATATCATTTGAGGCTTTGCTATGGTGCATTCAAATTTGGAATTCCTATTTCTTCCTGGAGAAGTGGCGCTCTGTCATGATGTCTTAGTACTTTTATCTTAAAGCCCGCTTTCTCTGAAATGAGTGTCATCACTCCGGCTATCTTTTCTCTTTGGTTGACAGAGTGTTACTATCACAGTTATTTGAAAGCCCATGTCCTGTGTCCCCATTATCCGACTCACCTGTCAGCGTTCGTTTTGTTTATTGTTTTCTCTCTGCTTTTTTGAAACTTGGTGTTGTCTCCTGGTCTTTTCCTTCCTGGTAATTTGTTGTTGTCGAACAGCAGATGCTGTGAATGATGGTTTGAAGCTCTAAATGATGCCATCCTCTTGGAGGGATGCTATACATTGGCTTCTGGCAAGCAGTGAGAACAGGGAGTTTATATGAATCCAAGTTCGGATGGATTTGAAATGAAGCTGCATTTCTGTTTTGTGGGCTCCCCCCCACCCCCATCTCTCCTGATGGAGTGTAGACGTTGGGTCTCAGTGGAAAACTGGCACGTTTCCTAGGTGCTGCTTTCTTGGTGGGCCCTGCCTGTAACTGTGTTTTCCTGGGATCGCAGAACTGCTGCCAGTTAACTCAGCTTCCCATCATCTTAGCCAGCGGTTCTCAACCTTCCTAATGCCGCGACCCTTTAATACAATTCCTCATGTTGTGGTGACCCCCAATTTCATTGCTACAAATCGAACATAATTAAAGCATAGTGATTAATCACAAAAACAATATGGAATTATATATGTGTTTTCCGATGGTCTTAGGCGACCCCTGAGAAAGGGTCGGGACCCACAGGTTGAGAACCGCTGCTAGCAGAAGGTTTCCTCTTGGTTTTTCAACCTCTGAGTTGATACTAATAAATTAGCAAATGCCACTATTCTACGGGACTTTGACTTCTCAAGTTCTGGCTGCCCCCCGAGCCCTGGACTCTAGTTTTCATCTTTCCGGCTTGCAAACAAAAAATTCTGCTCAGTTTTTTGGCTCTCAGGCGTACCCGCCTATGAGTCGGCATATGCACAGAGGGAGAATGTTGCAGGAGATATTGGGACAACCTCCATGCACTTCCTTTCCCTGCAGTCATGACCCCTCAGTACTGGCTGCCTTAGCGCTCCCTAAGCCTGAGCCTAACCCTAACCCTAATCCTAACCCTAATCTCAAGCCTCCAATCAGGGGGTTAATACCTGCAGTCAGAGACTTTTGAGCAGCTGTGGGCAAACTACGGCCGCGGGCCGGATGCGGCCCGTTTGAAATGAATAAAACTAAAAAAAAAAAAAAAAAGACCCTACCCTTTTATGTAATGATGTTTACTTTGAATTTATATTAGTTCACACAAACACTCCATGCATGCTTTTGTTCCGGCCCTCCGGTCCAGTTTAAGAACCTATTGTGGCCCTCGAGTCAAAAAGTTTGCCCACCCCTGCTTTTGAGTCTTCTTCCGGTTTCTCTACTGGTACTGACAGAGGGCTGTTATAATACAGAATAGTGTCCACGACAGAAGCACCACTCACACACTTCTGAACTAACATTACTTTAGAAAATTTCAGTGTCCCTTAGCTGTGCTAAGGTGAGTGGAAATTACAAAAGGATTGTTTGGGATTTAAAAAAAAATACTATTGCAGCCTACTCCCCAGTCTGGCTAAAGTGATGAACATTTGATTCCAGTGAGAAAACCCTGGAAGGAAAATGTTAAGGGAAACTTCATTGTCGATGTTTCTGCCATCCCTGTCCATCCAGAGATAACGAGATAGAAAACATAACTCACACGCGATGCCTCTAATGTGGCAGGCGTCGTTGCTGAGGACTGGAATAGGCAATGCGTGAGAATCCACCTCAGGCAGATCTCCTAAGTCAGAAATGTGGTGGGGGGCGGGGGGATTGTGGTACACAGACATGGCATTGTGATGGTGGGGCACAGGGAGACTTTACACTGAAGAAAAACATTTGTGATTTCAAGGCTGGTTCTGTAACTGGCCATTCCCCACGCCCAGCCTCTGCCTAGCCCTCCTCTCACGTGGCCTGCCTGTGTGACCCGCCTGCCCCTTGGCAAGATCCAGCCCAATGCAAGTTCCCTGGCTCCTCTGGGCGCCTAACACACCTTCCCTGGGCCGCCTTCCTGGCACTTACGTTGCCTGACTGCCATTGTATTTGTGAATGGATGCTCCCTCCCGCTCAGAATGAAATTCCATCGCCCTCGGAGACTGCAATGTTTTCATCTGTGCATCCCCTGAAGTGCTTTGTGTGTGTACACATAGTTGTTGGCAAAATAATTATCTGGAAAAGCCTAACTCTAATGAAGGTCTGCATTGCATTCAGCATAAATCAAAGTGCAAAAAGAATTCTCTCCCCTTATAGTCATGGCTAGTTCACTAGACCAGAATGTAAAAGATACATAATGAAAATAAAAGTAAAGGATAGTTGCACTACAATTGCAGTGCGTGTGTGAGGGCACGTGTGTGTTGGGAGAAACATCCTTTCCAGCTAACAGTGGACAGCCAATTGCTGGTCATCAATGCTGACAAATTCATGCTTCATTGGTAATTACCTCTGTTTATCTGCATACAAACAATTCAAGCAAAATCAACTATCATCTTGTTTGAGTTCCTACAATGCAAGACGCTGTGTTGTCTATTCTGAGAACCGAAAAGGAGTATATACAAGGGTGGGGCTAAAACAGGTTTACAGTTGTTCATATGGAAAATAATGCAAGTATCAATAAGTAAATAATAACAGAAGAATAAACTCTGTGTTTCCCCAGACTCACAACCTACTTTGGCCCCACCCTGGAGAGTACACCCTGCCCTCAAGAGGGAACATTCTGAGGTATTGAGACATTGAAAATAAAAATATTGATAAAAGAATTAAAAAAAAATAAACATCGAAGGGATGTCACCAAGCGATACATGATTAATCGCCTAATGAATTGTAGAGGCAGCCATCACTTTAGGAATTGGCTGCAGGGTGAGTGTGTCCTGAGGAGGCGGTGGACGGGGCTGCCCCTTGGGGAAGAACATTTGTGTTCTGCATGGAAAGCCCAGGTGGGCTGGGGGCGGGGCAGCCGCGATCCAACCCCAGCTCCAGTAACCAGGCCTTCTGCCCTGATGCCACCTGCTTCCAGCTGGAGGGGGAGGCCTTTCCCTTAGGCCCACAGAGATGGAGGGTGAGCTGGGGGACTCTGAGTGGGGTTTTATGAAAGGTGCGAGATTTTAACGACTTTGAGTACCAGTGCAACTTGTTGGAATTCCAGATGAAAAGTACCACAGCTGTGTTTGGGGGCCACTAGGATGGGGAGACTAAAAAGAAGACCAAATGAAAATTAAATGAGCAATTTCTGCACCTCTGAGGGTGCAGATATAAGCAGCGTTCACATTAGTAGCCCAGTGTTTGGCCAAAGTACAAGATCAGCAGTGGATTTATTTTTTTCAGTGTATAATGGAGAGAGGGCAGACATTGGACTCGGGTTCATGTCCAGTCACTAGCCTACTGGACTTAACAGGACAGGCACCAGGCCACAGTGAGAATCTCCCTGAGGACTTGAAGTCACCTTTTGCCCTTGAACCTCCTTAGGAGAAGGTCTTTCCGGAGAGATCACCTTATCCTGGCCCACTTTGGGCAGCTCTACCTCCAGAAGCATGTCAGCATCTTGGTAAATACAACATGGGCTCCAGGTGGCATTCTTTGTCTAGTTGGTTCACAGAGAAAGATTTTGACTCTTTCTGGAAAGAATCAAATTTATCAAAACAAATATTAATGTGAGGAGGTATGTTTTCCTATCAAAAGAAAGCTAGGCAATGAACAGGAAAGAAAACTGTGGAGGCATTAGAGAAATAAAAGTCGTCCATGTGACGCAATTTCAAGCCCCTGACAATGACTGATAGGCCCCAGGAATGGAGTCAGATGGAGGTTTGTCTCTGAGCGCACTGCAAAAATGTTCCCTCACACAGCTTGTGAAGCAATCAACAGGACCAGGGGCGATTCTGGACTTAGTCCAAGGAAATGAAAGTAGGTGAAATGAATACTGTAACGTGAAGCTAATAAACCCCTAGGGGAAAGTTATCATAATATCACCAGATTGGAACACACTTCTGAGAATATTTGTGAATGGTAATAGAAGTAGAAAAATATTGGAAATGTGGAATGAGTTAAAAAAAAAAAAAAGTTGATTGGAATGAACTAGTGTGCACTATAATGGAAAGGTATACAGTGCTGAGAAAGAACATGTCATTTGCTATCCTGAAATTCAATTCTAATAACAGAAGTCAATGCAGTCTCATAAAAATGTAGTAATGGAAATCAAAAACAATGTCCTTATTTAAAAACACTATCAGTTTTGATATAGGATTAGATTCTGAAAATTAAAATGAAGGAGAAAGTCACAAGCAAACTTCAAACATGTATTTAAAGTGTAGTTTCAAAGGAAGCAGAATGGAATTGCAGGAAGAGCAAGGCCTGTGCAGTCCAACTGGCCCAACCTCATGGCATTGAGCAAGTCCCTTCTCTTATTCCCCTCTATGCAAGGACACAGGAATACCTGCTCTCATGCAACCATTGCCCACAAGAAGTCAGGTCAGTCATGTGCAAGGATTGAGTAGGTGCTTAGTAAACACTGCCTCCATCCCTTTACCCCCCTTCCTGTCCGTGGCCAACAGTGTCCTGGGCGTTAGCTCTCCCTTCTCATGTTCATCCTTCCACCAAGGTAGTAGTATCCCCACCGCCAGGTCATCTCTTAAGGTCTGATGGTCCGATGGGATGATGGAAGAGTAGAAAGACCTTGAGGAATCAAGAGGGAATAAAACATACAAATGAACCACATTATAGGAAGTGCTTTTCCCCATCTGGCAAACATTGATTAGGGTAGCTGTAAAATATGAAATACATCAGCAGTGGATTGCTTTTTTTCCCAGTGTATAATGGAGACAATGCATACATTAGATGGGTGAGATCAAATCATTTCCAATTCTCTTTCAACCCCTTTCTTCTGATTCAAGCATGACTAACATGTTCTTACAAATCTGGCTTCTTGGCAGTAGGGTTGATAAACCATGGCAGCCTCCTCAGATCTGTGGCCCCTAAAAGGTAGGCAGCCCAGCCTTTGGAACACAGGAGTGGTTTTCAAAAGCTACCAAAATTGTACATTTTTAACATGAGAACTCTGTTCAAGGTTACCAAAGGACATACACAATAAAATCAGGAGTCATCTCTCTTATCTGCTGTTTTTACCATGTTCAGCTTATGCGGTATATTCAAAATGTTACTGTATTTTGGTCTTCCCTCTCCCTTTAAAATGTACTCAATGGGGGGAAATGTCCCCTGCCGTTGAATACCCTCTTCAACATCTCCCTTTAGTTGTTTTTACTGTTTAGTAATAGATGGTTCTCGATTCACTTGAGGTTCAATAGTCAGATGTCCATTGCTGGTAATTAGTCAAATTCTGAACTTGATTTTGAATGAAATCCTCTCCTGTCCACCAGCTGGGCCAGTTGGAGAGCTGCCTCACCTATAGGGTAGGCCACTCCTTTGTCTAGTCTGACTCTTCCGCCCCTCCTATCGTACCCACTAGCTCTGGTTTCCTACCACTCCCAGGTAGCAACAAGGGGAGCTGGAAGCAGAAAGGTAGGTGGGAAGTTTCTTTTATGAGTTGGTATCGCTGTAAGCTGACTTTCTGCTTTCTGCTCCAAGAGGTTTAAGCCGACTCTTTCTCTCATGGAGGCAATAGTAGCTAACTTGGCAAGGCCGCTACTGGTCACTTCTAGTTTATGCTTCTCTAGTTTATGCTCCACACACACCCTCACGCCCACCCCAGCCTTAGCCCTGGTTCTCAGATGGTCCATCCTATGGAGATTTTTCTCTGCTGGAACCTCATTGCCTCTTCCACACCAGCTTCTTTGCCAGGACATAAAAGGGCTTCAGGCCATTCCTACATCAGCTCCCTTTCTGGCCCCTGGGGTTTTACCTCTTTGAACTTGTGGCAAGAGAAGTCACTTTCTGGATGCAGCAGAGACTCACCTCTGCTCAGCTGCCAAACCAGCTCTCCAGCACTTCTGGCTGCTCTTCGATTTCCAGACCCAGTCCATCAGGGCACAGACCCAGAGGAGGGAGAAGAAGCAATCCTCGGAGTTGCCCCTTACTCTGAGTGAGGGCAGGTATGTCCCCGGCCCTCCTCCCCTAGCGAAAGAGGAGGCTGTCACTGTAGCTTTCCTGAGAAATGTCCTGAAATGTTGTCTCTTTCTGTCAGCATTTACTCGTCCTCCACTCAGGTCAGTCCTCCCTTATTGTCAAGCTCCACATTTGTGAGGCCACCTCTTTGTCTGCTTTGAATATGCGCATTTCGATCTAGCCCCTCACTTTGGTGTGCAACATCTATTGCATCATCAAGCTTTGCTCAAAACAAATTTTAACTTCCTATCCCATATACACCTATCAACTTAAAAATAAACACTAGATAAAGCAAAATATCCACCATTTTAGTGTTAGAGGAATATTGCACCAAAGTATGGGAAGCTACTCAACTACAACTGAAATATTGAGGCTTCCCTGTATTCATTCATTCATTTTATTCAGTATGTAATTGAACATATATCATATGTAGGTGCCGTGCTAGGCTCTGCAACCACAATGGTGATAAAAAAAAATCATGGTCCCGATAATGGACTGCACAGTCTGCAAGGAAGGCATCTGTCCCCATATTCATTTGCCGCCCCCCCCCCCTTATTTTTCAAATAGGGACTTTATTAAGCTCTTGTCCTCTTGGTTCAACTTTGAAATCACACAACTTTCGTCAATGTTTGCCTGTATGAGGCAATTAAGTGTATATATATATATATATATATATATATATATATATATATATATATTAACCAGTTCTTGCCAAAAGTAACTGGAGTATATGATAGGAGGTTGTTGCCTGAAGTCCTTGCCAAGGTTTTGTGTTATTGGAACCTGAAAGTTCACTTAGTCAGAAGTACTTCTTGGTGGAGCACCATGGGTCAGTAGGTGAGGCACTGGCATGGAAAGGACTCTGCGAACATGAATTTTAATTTGGTTCTGCCTCTGACTGCGACCTTGATCAAGTCCCCAAACTGGTATCTCAGTTTCCCTGCTGTAAGAGCAGGAGGGGCTTAGAATAAAATTGGTTGAGTCTTGTGCTCTGTTTTCTTTAAAAAAAAACCACATGTTTTTATTGATTTTTTTTTTTTTTTGAGGGAGAAGAAGAGAGAGGGAGAGACAGATAGAAACATCAATGAGAGAGAAACATCAACATTGATTGGCTGCTCCCTGCATGTCCCCTACTGGGGATTGAGCCCACAACCTAGGCCTGTGCCCTAACCAGGAAGTGAACCGGTGACCTCTCGATGCATGGGTTGACACTCAACCACTGAGCCACACCGGCTTGGCAGTGCTCCGTTTTCTTTACATTTAGAGGAGGCAAGTTAACACCAGAATATCTGTTTTGTGTATATTGAAAACTGAGCTACCAAAAAATAAATAAATAAAAGGATTTTTCTGGATTCATACGGTGACTAAGAAGCCATTCAAAAGTTGGAACTGGGAGTCTGTAACTCCCCGATCTCTTATCTTGGTAGTATTCTTGGCAGTGTTAAACACGAGTTCAGCTTTAGTGTTTCTGTTTTTATTTCTTTCTACTATCTTCCACAGAAAGGTTCTATCTTCACACCTTCCCATCCTTCAGTGTACAAACGATGATCACTCAGGGCTTATGGCTGTGGAGAGCTCACTGCATGCTGAGTGCTTTAAGCAGATTGTTCTTTTAATTGTCAGAACAGCCCTGTAGGGTAGTAATCACCTGCTTTACAGATGATAAAACTAAGGCCCAGAGTGGTCAAACATCTCTTCCAAGATCACACAACTAGTAAGTGGAGAAAGCGGAAGTTTTCCCCAAAGCTTCTAACTCCAGAGTCCGTATTCTTAGCCACTAACATACTCTGCCTTCCAAAGATGAATAAGATTAGATAGGACCTCCTGTGAAGCAATTCACGGATGAATGGAGGAGAAAGAGTCATAAATAACTGCGATGGCAGTTCAGGGAAATATGCAATTAAACTTGTTTAGGGCTGGAGCAAATGGGTATGTGAGAAAGCGTTTCAAGGGAGACAGCATATGACCTTGGAGGGCAAAGGAGGGGTTACAGAGAAGCATTCCAGAGGCAACCATATGGGCTATGATACTGTGCATCTCTAAGACGGACTGGGGAGGAACTCTGAGCAGTTGATTGTAGCTTGTCGGTGTGGAATTGGCTCTGTGTCCACTCTTAGGCCTTTCAATGGCTGTACCAAACCTGAATGTGGACATCAGACTTCTCAGTACTCTGCCCTCCTGCCCAAAGCTGATAAGGTAAGAAGAATCTACCACTGCAAAGGTATTGCTAACTTCACGTCAAGCACCAAGTAATTATCCACACAACAAGTTCCATTGTCCCCCAAGTAAAAGCATAAAATTCTGAGATAACCTTAATTAATCTACAAATGAATGAAATTTGTCTGGTTGTGGAGCCAGCAACAGACCGATGGTAGTTTTTAGGACAATGGCCTCCTTGTCTCAGCTTTCAAGTTGACCCCACAATGCATGTGACACCAACATATAGGCAACACAAATGAGTTAGGGTTCAGAAAAGTGTGCAAATAATGCAATTGAAGGTCAGGCAATGGGAAGGAATAAGTAGTAAAAATGATAATGCAAGCAGATATGATGGAAAAAGAGAAAATTCCATTCAAAAACTCTTATCAGCCCTAGCCTGTTTGACTCAGTGGATAGAGTGTCAGCCCACGGACTGAAGGGTCCTGGGTTCAATTGCAATCAAGGGCTGTAACTCAGTTGCAAGATAGAGAAGGAGTTGGGTTTGCTATCCCTAGACGTCCAGTTTACCTGGTGTTTCAATTCATGTGACTAGATGACCATCTCTGAGCATAGGTTTCAAAACATTTTGTGTAGGGGTTTTAAATACATTTCCTTATAAGCTTGTGTTATTGCTACTTATTAAGCTTAATAAATAAAATAAGCAAAGACTTTTGGAAGAATTTTGGGGGAGGAAATCAATGGAAATAGCCAAACTGTTAACTTTGTAGGATATAATATTTGCATTCTGAGAGGGAAAAGGATAAAATTCCTGAATAAAAAAAATCCAGGTTTGTAATAATGAAGATCATGATAATAATAATAACATCCACAACTAATAATTTTGCATCTGCTGTTTTTAGATGTTCAATATTTTGCATGCTGAAATGGGTGTCATTCTTATTTTACACTTGAAGAAGCCATGCCTTTCAGAGGTTAAGTAACATACACAAGCTCACATAGAGAGTTCGCTGTCTTTAAGTGCTAAGACTGAATTTCAATTCTACATTTACTGCCTAAAATTTAAATGACAGATTTAATCCCCAAGGGATATGTAAACTCAGAAATCCAGATTCACAGATAGCTTCCAAATTCTATATTTTACTGCTCTCACAAAATACTTAATGATTTGCCCTCTCCTTCATCTATTCTAAAAACTGCCTGCTTGTGGCCTCAGGCAGCCATGCCCAGCCCTGGAACCAGCTTGGCCCTACTTCAGAGCCATGTGAGTGGCTGAGAGTCACAGGATCATTCAGCATCAAACTCATGCCTTCCGTTCACATCTTGTGCCTTTTATTCAGACCTTTTTGAATGGCTCCTAATCCCTTGTTGTTGAGGGGCTTTGACCTGGACTCATGACCCCATGTTGCCAAATACTTCTTTTTCGCCCCCTGACATTGTGTGTTCGGAATCCTAACCTCAATGTCTGATCCCTATTGCCCGTCTCCCTGGATTCTGGTCCTTTTACTTGCTAATCTCTCCCTCAGTTGACCTCTCTGGCATTAATCAATGACCCACCTGCCAGTACCTTTTGTGTCTAATTAAACTCCCAGTCCTGGGCCTTCTGGCTTTATCTCTGGTCCATTGTCCCCAAATCCTGTTAGAACATGCTTTGAAGGAAGAGTCTGATTTTCCAAGAAGCAAAATCAGCTTGAAGCTTTCCAAAACAGGAGCCTTAGAAATACACATACCTGCAAAACCCCAAATCTGAAGATACTGGCATGCTTATCAGAAGTCAATTTACAAGGGTGCCAGTCCTGAGTCTGAAGGTGAGCAGGAAGGCAAACAGAAGAAATCAGGCTACTTGAATGGTGTGTATTTTCAAACACATAATTGTCCCTGTCTAGCTTATCTCCCTTAAATTATAGTCTCTTTGAAAGCACAGAGTTGAACTGCATTCCACTTTAAACCCTATCTAATGTCCAGTATAATGCCTGGCACCAGTTAACACTCATAAATATATATATTGAATTCATTAATTGATTGACTAGTGCTTAATGAATTCACCACCAACAGCCATTTGGTCTGTTGGTCCTTAAAGACTATATTTAGCACCTTGATAAGCAAGTAAATTACGTACGTCTCTACACCCATTTTGTCCGTTCATTTTTCCTATGCTGTGAGGATTTTAGAAGCCAAGAAAGGACTAAAACGATCTGTCTGTGGTCTGGCATTCATTTGCTCTTCTGGAAAAGATAGGAAAATTAAATAATAAATTAAAGACAGGCAAAGAGAATGATACTAACCCATATTGTTCAGGCCTATTTACAAAAAAACACACAAAACTTTCCAAGTGTATCTGTATATGGATAGGTTAAAGTGAAGTACAACTCTAGGCAAAATTAAAAGAGAATAAAACATTCTACTCCCAGCATCCACCTGGGAACAAATGGAAAAATAACACCAGGACTTTGAAAAGGAGGGGAGTAGTCCTGTGGATTTCAAAATGGACGCCTGCCCTCCCCTCTGCCTGCACGAGGGCACCAAACAAAGGAACAAAGAGCTGGGGCCACCTTCCAGCCAAGAGCTGCGTGTTTGCAGCAGGAAGGTGAGGGCTGCGAGGAGGGGCTTAGAGAAGCATTTGTATTGTTCACGGGGCCTTTCAGGCGTGGCCAGGGTGGAATTCCATCTGCTCAGCTCTGCCCAGCTAAGCTCAGCTCAGCTCAGTGAGCCGGTTCACTTGCAATGGTTCACTGAGCCATGACACCTGGTAGAAATTAAAGCCAGTGTTTAAAAAAAAAACCCTCTCCATGATCACTTATGAAACGGTGGCATTTGTGAAAGTTTACTTTCAGAAAGTTTCAGCTCCTTGGGTTCCTGCTGTTTCCAGAGCATCTCTCCCTTGGTGGAAGAAATATATCTGTCGCATTAACAAACGCACTGAAAAAGAGGACGACCTCTGCTGGGCTCTGTTTTGAACACTGGCTTAGTTGGTGCATGATCTCAGACAAACACAGGAAGTCACAAAGCTTTTGCTCAAGGTTTGGGTTCACCTGACCATGAGCTCTCTCCCCGCAGAGAGCTGCGCATGCCCGGCAGCCTTTGCAGGAGCTTAGCAGATACTCTACCTGAGGAGCAGGTAGAATTCCACTCCACTCGCTTGAATGACTCGCTGAACAGCACGGAGTGATTACGTTTTTCAGTAGCGGGGTGATGGGGAGGGGGCTCCATCTGCTCTCTGCTCAGCGGCGTCTTACAAGTCGGAGTGCTTGCAGAGGTCTTTGCAGGAGGCCCTGTGCGAATCAGCAGTGATTACCATCTTAGATCATCATTTCCACTCACCCAGAGGAGGAGTAAAGTGCTGAAATGATTCCATAACGTAGTAGTATTGGTTATTCGCAGTCTATTTTGCAAGTTGGGCATGATGAAGGCGAACCGTTGTAAGAAATTCAACAAATGACAGAAGACATTCTCGCTACTTGGAGGAACCCGCCTCAAAGCTGCCTGACCTTTGTCACGGGGTGAAGCAAGCATGCAACCTTTGGGAGGAAAAAAGGAGACGGAGAGAGGAATGCTTCAGAAGGGTTTCCATTGCATGCACTGGAGATCTAAGAGAAATGGAAGTAAATCTCCAAGCCAGAGACCTAAGGTAGCAGGAGGTGCAAAGAGGCTGACCACACGGGCACCAAGTCCCCTTGATCATGTCTTCTCCATCAAATGCCCCTTTATTTTGTCTTATCCCGCACTATATGCTTCCTTTGCTCCAAACAAAGCAGTCCCCGCATTTTCATCTGCTCAGTGCTCAGGAGAGGAAGGGGTTTATAACACAAAACAGAGCAGCGGCCCCTGAGTCTAAACCAGTGGTTCTCAACCTCCCTAACGCCGCGACCCTTTAATACAGCTCCTCATGTGGTGGTGACCCCCAACCATAAAATTATTTCCGTGGCTACTTCATCACTGTCATTTTGCTACTGTTATGAATCGTCATGTAACTATCTGATATGCAGGATGTATTTTCATTATTACAAATTGAACATAATTAAAGCATAGTGATTAATCCCAAAAACAATATGTAATTATATATGTGTTTTCCGATGGTCTTAGGCGACCCCTGTGAAAGGGTCATTCGACCCCCAAAGGGGTTGCGACCCACAGGTTGAGAACCACTGGTCTAAATAATAGCGAGCTCCCCGTTGGAAATATCATTTCAGTAAATGAAAGGATTCTGATTTTTTTTTTTTTTTTTTTTTTTTTTTTTGCCAACGAAGGAAAGAAAACAATTAAAAATTAAGGAGCTGGTTAGTGATACCTTGGCTGTTGTGTTACTTCCTGCACATCCCTCGGGTCGCTGTCTTATCTGGAGCTCAGTTTACCATATTACTCATCCCGGGACTCCCTTTAGCACTGTGCTCCTGGCTCTCTCCAGCACCACCTCGGGTATCACCGCCACTGGCGGGCAGAGAGACGGTCACCACAAGGCACCATCTGATGTGAGCTTTGCTCTCCCCAGGCCCACTCGGATTTCTGATGAAATGTCTTCTTCTGGACGTCTTGGCTGTTGGTTGTCTTTGTCTTGGCCATGACCATCTGCATTTGTCTCAGACTCTAACTCTCTTAACTGTCCTCGTCTTCCATCAGGGAGACTGGACGGCTACTTTTCAGCACGCAGTAAGATAGGACAGCAGCACAGCTCTGTTCATACTTAGAGTACTTGATAGTCTTGGTCTAAACTGCTGTGAGGCCACTTTCTCCTTAGTAATCTTCTTTTTTTCCAAGTCTTCTCCTTTTAAACAGTGAACTCTGTTAAGCAAATGAGTTTTTATCAGGTGAAAACTAAGTGACTTAGGAAGCAGTGAATAGGTTACCTGTGTTCACTTTACCTATCCACTTTTTTTTGGGGGGGGGAGAAAAAACACAATATAAAATGATTTGCATGTTAATCACCCCAATAAAGAATAAACACACAAGAATCTCTATAGTTAGGCCTGAATTTTTATTGAAATCTACATCAAAAAGAAGTACTTCTCTCTAGAAATGAATATAGAAATAAAAAGAGAAAACCGGCAAATATACCTTTTTAAAAAAAATAAGGTACTTCTGTGTACTCTCTAAAAAGTAGAGATCAGCTATTTGTGCTTGTGGGTTTAATCTTTGTTTGAAACTGTTTCAGAAGCTAACGTGGGTGGCATTTAGAAAGTCACACCATGATTAGAGATTGCTGGCGTCTTTATAAAACGAAAAGAAGAAAAAGAGGAAGGTCGGGCCTCACTGACTCCTTGGAATTTCTGGAAGACACACTGACCGTGACCGCCGGGAGAATAGAATGAGCATTCTAGTCTTCCCATTTTTTTTAAAAAAAAAGAAAGCTTTTGATGGTGGTCCGTGAGAGATGCTATGAACAGTTTTAAAACAGGCAAACTCCTTAGGGTGTGGGGAAGAAGTTAGAAAATGTCCAGTCGCTCCCTGAAAAAATGGGTCCATCTGCCCATTCAAAAGGTAACAACTGTCAAAATGTGTGTGAAAATTTCTAAAAAAGAACAAGAAAAGAGGCATATATTGGACGCCTACTGTGTTCCAGGAATGTCACGTGCTTGCTCGCACTGCATCTTCCCTCCGCCCTCCAAGGGAGACACAAGTGTCCTCCTTTGCTGCATGAGAAGGTCGATGCTCCGTGAGATTAGGTAGATGCCCTCAAGTCACCTGCCCGGAAGTGAGTGGGGGAGCAGGGACTCAAACTCAGGCCTCGCTGGCACCCACCCACCCGCCCCACAGACTCCAGGGGCAACTCATGTTGGTGTTGTTGACCCCGCTCCCTTCAGCTCTCAGCCCTCCTTTCCCACGGGCTCCCTCCCAGATCCCAGTGGAATGGATCCTGGGTTTCTTCATCACAGGAAGGGACAGATGTTCCAATCAGGGTCTGGATCTCCCCGGTTTCAGCCTGAACCCGCGGGGGTTTGTGCTAAGAGGTAGCTTTGGCATCTGCAGGGAGAGACGGAGGAGAGGCTCTCGACTGCTGGGCTCACTCCTGGTCTGCGCAGAGCCTCCCCTGCCCGTGTACACCTTTAACTGTGAGAGTGTGCAGCACGCTGTGCCCAGTTCAGCAGCATCTTCTGGCTAACTAGCTGACATTTGGGTGCTTAATAAAAATGGACAGAGCCTGGGGGAGTCAATTACAATAAGGGTACTGGGCTAGAACCTCACCGCGAAGGAAGAGGCAAAACAAAAGAACAAAGTTGGCTCGTGTTGAAGGAAAACTGTAACAGGTGAGCTTCGGCAGTGGTTATATTCGTTCACATCATAAGCATTGTCCCTACAGCCATGGGATGCCTTTTCAGATTTCCATGTCCATCACCCCACAGCTAGTAATTTTAGACACCACATTTAGTACACACACACACACACACACACACACACACACACAACTCTAAAAAAAAACAGTCATAACTTCAATATTTATAAACCTTTCAAAATTAAAGCAAATTAACATTATTTGACACGGAAGGGGGTATTTTTATCATCCTCTCTCAAGGTCACTTTTTACATCTTGGGCACCACGGAATCAAAGCACCTCGGGCTCCAGTGCTAGGAGAACAAATGCCCTGAGGGACTTACTTGTAAGAGAGAATCACTTTCTGGGGATCTTCAGGACGTCCTCTCAGCACCCCCACCACACCCTCAGGGATCCCCATGACCTTCAACACAGCAGTTTTAACCTTGGCCTTTCATGCCCAAGGTGACAAGAGAGTTGAGACTTCCTAAGAGAATGTGAGGGGGAAATGGAGATGCTGCCAGCAGTAATTTTCACAGACTCCACGCCAGTGAGTCTCACACCTTTGATTCAGGAACCTTTTACACTTTTAAAAAATATTGAGTTCCCCAAAGAGATTTTGTTACATGGAATACACCTATTGGTATTTAACATACTAGAAATGAAAAGGCAGATATGTAATTCACAAAGATACGGATTAGTTTATTTTAAAATGACAAACCTGTTACAAGTTAAAATAAATCACAATTTTATGAAAAGTAACTATATTATCCAAAACAAACAAAAATTAGAATTGTGGCATTTAAAAAAAAATGTGTTTGCAAGGCACGTCAATGTCTGGCTTAGAACTGGATTCTCCTGTCTGCTTCTGCCTTCAATTTCTTAGAATATGTTGTTCTGGTAGAAGCATATGAAGAAAATCCACACTCACATAGACATGTAATGAGAAAGAAAGAGTATTTTTGCAGCCATTTTAGATAATCTTGGATTTGTTTAATATTAAAATTGGACAAGTGGTAGTTTCCTTTGGATTAGTTATAGTATGGAATATGAAATTATATTAATTAACTTTCTGTACAGTGTACTCTGTACATTAAAATCCATTGGTCTACCTTGCATTTTTTTATGAATTCTTTACCCATGTATGAGTTTGTGTCATCAAGCATTAGTATTAGGAAAATATTGCTACACAGAATTATGCAAAGCTTCTATGTTGACACATATCATTATACAATATTTTTAAAAAATGATCTGTTAATAGTACCACCAAGTGCTGAAATCATGTTCTTGGTGCTAAATGCTAGTTTTCCAAAATTCCGTTTTTCACTAGAAAGTTCCAAGTTTATCCTTGACAGTAAATATCAGATGTTTTTCTTGAAGTTACAAGTTCACCTTGTTCGTTGTCAGGAAAATTTCTGCCATCTATCTTAGATATCTCTCAGTCATTCTTTCAGGTTAAATCCTTTTTCATGAAAAAGCGGCTAGTTTAGCTTGCAACTCAAGCGGTTGTACAGGAACTTTTCCGTGGGACAACTATTATATTTTGGTATACTGGAGAACTCCCCATTTGTCACACAGAATATTAAACAGATATGTATTCGAAGTAAAGGGCATCTTTGCTTCATCAAAGATGTCCTAAGCGAAACTGACAATCTTTTTAAACTAGAAGTGCACAGCATTTAAGAATACAATGACTACTCCTCCAGTTTGGTGCCACTGCCTAGATTCTTACGAAGGCACCAGCAGTTTTACACCATTGCCTCTCCACCATCAGTACAAATGTCAACATGGTAAAAAAAAAAAAAAAAAAAAAGTGCAGATCATGTCTTTGCTTAGCATAAAAATAGTTTTTACCTCATGGACCCTCAAAGAATTTCAGGCACCCCCAAGGGTCTATGGACCACACTTTAAGTGTGACTATTCTATACAAATAATTCCTCTGCTTATAACTATAAGAAACTGGAGGAAAATGAGAGCTACTAGAAGTTCTACATCCTTGCCTTCAGCCTTCTCTGCGTGGTTCACCGGTGGTATTGTTTATAAAGTGTATAAATGTTAGCGTGAAGGTTCCTCACGGCGAATGAGTGCGTTTTCGTTAGTGCTTTGTCTGCTCGCTACTTTCACTGGCCTGACTTTAGCCCCATATTCAACAATTAATCAGGTTCTTCCAGCTATCTGACTGTCTCTTATGTCCTGCAGAATTGGGTTGCTTAATTGTTCCAGAGCAGATATTGTGTCTTAATTCGTCTTCAAGTTCCTAACACATGACTCCTTGGAAGTGCTCAGGAAAGGCTGAGGTTCAGTGAGTTAAAGGATCCAGGGTGACATTGGTTCATCGTTATTTTATTGTGGATCATTCAGGGTAAGTGGTTGATGGTGATGTGGAAATTACCTAAAAACCTAAGGCAGGATCATGTGAGGCACTGTCACTACCTTTCTTTGTCATCTTTGTTTTTTATTTTTCTCTTTAAAAAGTCAATGCCACAGTCATGTTGCTAGCAGACATGCAGGCTATCCGACTCTGCCTGCCTAGCTCCTTGTCTTTTAGCATCTGAGAATTTAAGAGCAGCTTTCTTTTGAATTGGTAAGAAATTGTATATGGCTTTTCCTCAAACAAATTGATAGAATACCTTGATATTTCCTCAGATTTTATATGAATCTTTAGTGCAGTAACTGAAGAAAATCTTATAATCAAGCAGGTATGAATTTTCCAATATATGCTTAAAAAGAACATGTCCCCCCAACTGTCATCATTTCACTTTGTCTTTGGCAAAGAGTAATAGATCAACCAACATTTATATTCCCTTTTATGTTTTAAAAATTATTTCATGTATATTCAAAATAACAAGAACGATTCTTTTATTTGCCAGTTTCTAGTCTGGGAAGTTAACACCCATACTAGTAGTTCTGTTTGATGGGAACAAAAGTTCTATGAGGCAGGTATTATTATCACTCCCAATTTACAGATGAGGAAACTGAGGCTCAGTTGGTGTTCTGGCTAGTTCATTACAGAGCTGGAAATTCGCCTAGTTTTCTAACTCCAAAGCGTGAATCTTTTCCACTAAAGCATACTCCTGGAAATTTAATTTTAAGTTATTCTTATTGAAAATAATCCAAATTCTTTATCAGAAGTTTGCTTTAAAATACTGCGGTTTGGGATTCGCTGGTTTGGGAACACTTGTGAAAAGATTTAGAGTCTTAGGTTTGATGCTATTTTTTGAATCTTAGAGCTAAGAAAAGTATAATCAAACCCTGAAGTATTTGGTTGGAATGATAATCCTGAAATATTAATAAAGGTACTTGATTAATCCTTTTAATAAACTTAGCACTTAACTAGGTGCCAGCTTTTTAAGAGGTTTTTTGCTTTATTTCCCCCATTTTCTCAAACTATTTTTAATATTTAAACATACTATTTAAGTCATATTTAATAAAATAACATAGCATAATAACCCAATTTTTATTATTTTATTGGTATAATAAAAATGGTTTTAAGAATCATTTAAATCAATTCCTAAATATTATAAGTATGTTCTTGAAAAATTATATTCTCCCCCCTAATAGTATTTCACAATGACACAAAGAATATTGGCCTCATGAGTGTGACCCAGCAGCTACCTTGGGTTTATGTTTTCTACTCAAATAAAGACAATAAGTTGGTCTCTACAGTGTGTCTGTAAGTCAGTGAGTATTAACCTTTGTCACATGTCTTAGTGTCAAACTTGTAGTTAGGAAATGGAAATGTTTTTCATCAAGTTCTCTCTTCATCTAAATGGATTTGGTCTGAAACTCTGTAGATTCATTAGCAAAGTATACTTAAATATTATTCATCTAGGTGTTCATTCACTTAATATTTACCTTATCAAGTGTAGTTTCTGTTGCCAGAGAACCAGGGATATGACAACAAAGAAAAGAATGAAGCCTGGGCCTGCAACCGTTTGTGTTTATTCTTTTCTCACAATTATATTGCACTGACTCAGATGGTATATTTGAATCCATTGCATCATCAAATGAAATTTTAAATGTGTCAGCACTTTGAAGACTGAAAAAATACTATACAGTGTTGGCTGTTATTATTATCAATGCTGTTTTAGCACAAATTGAGTCTTCTTATTGCCTGGCCCAGTTATCTGTAGGCTGAAGGTAGAGGAGATAAAAGCGATATAATTAAATGTTTACCAGCCAGCATGCAGGAGTCTCTAAGATTTCACGTGTGTGGAAACATTAAGAAATATGAGCCCTTAAGCATTTTTGGTGGCTTGATTTGAAGACACTAGACTCGCTCTGAAACACTGGTCTCACACTGGAACCATCAGAATCACCCACAGGGCGTGTACAATCGCACACCGTTGGGCCCCAGCAGCAGAGTTTCTGGTTTAGTGGATCTCAGGTGGGAGCCAGGAACTTGCAACTTTGACAAGTTCTCGGGTGATGCTGATGCTGCTGGTTGGGTGGCCATTCGTGGGGAACCCCTGTTGTAACATAAGATGTTGGAATGTGGCCCTGGCCGGTTTGGCCCAGTGGATAGAGCGTTGGCCTGGGGATGAAGCTCTGAGGTTCCATTCTGGTCAAGGGCACATGCCAGGTTTTCGGGCTTCATCCCCAGTAGGGGGTGTGCAGGAGGCAGCTGATCAATAATTCTCTTTCATCATTGATATTTCTATCTCTCTCCCTCTCCCTTCCTCTCTCTGAAATCAATCAATATATATATTTAAAAAGATGTTGGAATGTCAAATTTAGTAACAAATGATTTGTGCAAGTGGAATCTGCAGCCATCCCATTAATCAATGTATCAATAAAGGCAATCACGTTAAAGGCTATAACCATGTTGACAGCAGAATGAGGGAGAAGAGGAAAATGGAGGAAAGGCTCTACTAAAAGATGTCAGTAACTGAGCCAACGTCAGGGAAGCAAACAGAGAACCTGGCTCTGCTGACTGCAGTTGGACATCACCTTACGAGTCATGACCGTGAGGGTTGGAAGTGCTACAAAGCTCATGACTTGATAGCATCAGATCTGGGAACAGGAGAAATAAAAGCATCAACAGGAGGGAAGAAATACCACCTTTTCTTCCTCAAGGTAAAAGGCACACTTTAAGGAAGCGCCGCGTCTCTTTGAGGTGCTGTGTTTCATCCACATGCAACAGTCCTGGCCTTACGTCGGAGAACGGTTGACTTCATGGAGCGTGGAGGGCACCACTAAGCGATCAATTGCTTTACCGGACAATTGAGATCCGCGCACGCACACCTGTCCTTGGGCGGCTGCTCTCCCTGGGACCCTGTGGCCATTTAGCCACTGCCCACCTGCCACCTCCTATAGACACCAGCTAGAAGCACACACGACCTTCCTGAAATCCTCAGCAAGACCAGGGTCGCCCCCTGACCTGACTCTTAAACCCACAGAAACACAACGCGATCGCTGTGCATGTTCCGACACAAGGCGCACCCTCGCGGTCTGCAATAATACCTGGGGACAGCCGGGTCATCGCCGGTGGGAGGCTTTTGCCTGGAGCGAACTCATAACCCTACCTGGGGTCTGCAGCAGTTAGCGTGCTCACTCAGCTCTGAACCACCGTGACTCCTGTCCCCCATGAAGGGATTAGACACCGGGCTCTGTTGTCTCAGATAAGAGATCCGCTCATAGGCAGCCCAGAACCAGTGTGCGGGTTTCTCGAAAGCATCAGGGCCCCAGGCCCCTCAGGCTCTCGCCCCCCACGCGCCCCTGAGGGTCCAGCGGATGTAGACACATTCCTGGCAGCAGATGGGAGTGAAGGAAGAAGAGGGCTTGCTTCTCCCTTCAAGGGGAGCATTTCCATGTCCCACACAAAAGCCCTCTTGAGTCTAGTCGTCAGAGGGCTGGGAATGATAATGGGCAGCAAGGGCTCAGGTGAGAATTAAGGTTTTATTATGAAAGAGAAAGAGAAAGATGGATATTGAGTGAGCTAATGGTAACTGGCATCAGGTCCAAAACAATTGACATTTCTGTTTTCCACCGTAGAAAGCAGTGGAGGGGAAACACGCCCACGTTACACGTGCGGCTCTGACACGTTGGAGGACAGGAGGGCTCCTCAGGTGCTTGCTGCGGTTCAGGTGTTGGCTCCCCAGAGAGTCTACGTTGGTGCTCCAATGTGGTTCCTGTGATGTGGGAGGTACCAGACCCAGACTTTGAGAAACACCGCTTTACAAGTTCATTACCATTAGTCACCCTTCTGTCTGCTGCCGCCTGCAATACAGTTGCTCATCCCTCCATAACCAACTCTGTTGCGTCCTCTCTTACTCTTCTGTTCTCTCTGATGTGATCTGGCACATGGATGGACTCCTCCCCACATAGCTGTTCCATCAGTGCAGCAAGGTTGGGACGATAGTGACAGGTGAGTCACTGTCATGCCACCCCTCCTTGAGGCACAGGTGAAGGTCCTCCCCGGGGAGTTAACTCGGGCTCCGGAGTGGAGGAGCGCCAGGCTGTGTCCTGTCCTTCGGTGGCTCCGATGGCCGGAAGCAGCCGGGTGGGGCGCAGCAGTCAATCTAACCGCGTGATGAATAGCCAGGCAGAGTCCCCGGGGCCTTGTTCCTCAGGCCTTGGCCTGCATCCTCTTTAACACTCAGGTAGATGTCAGGAGTGGCCCAGGGATTATGGCCGCCCGGGGGAAATGGCTTTACATCGTCCTGCAAAGGTGAAGGTGTCCCGGGCTCCACGGGAAGCCCCAATTTCCAGGAGCCATCAATCCGCCCTGCACGGGGAGCAGCGGGCATATTTATGGCTGCAGTCACTAAAGGGTGAAATAAAGATTCGTTTTTAGTTAGGAACGCAAAGCTTTGGAGATCAATACAGACTCACTGCAGAAATCAATCTAAAAGTTTGGAATTTTTAAGTAAAGATTTACTGGGCTTCCTGGTACAGTTAATTTTCCGAAGGGAAAATAAACTCAGACATGTAACATAGCGATCAAATTGAGTCAACACTAGTTTGTAAACCGACCTTGGTTTATGCACACATCAAATAAGTGCGTAAAACAATAAAAATGTCCACAATATAGATTGTAAATTTGCCAATAACCAGGTAAAATCCAAATACGCATATAGATTTGCTTGATAAAATTACTAGCAGCTACATTTGCCTATTTGAAAATGTAAATAATCAATAGATATTAATAATGAAGTTGTTCGTGCGTTTCCTTCTTACTGTGTATATTAAGTGTTTCAATTATTTCTACTTAGTTTTGATAGATAAATGTATAGCCCTATTTTACAAAAGACTTTGAGAAGGGTATAGAATTGTTCTTGAAAACAGCAGCTACTGTTTGGAGGAAAGAGCAAGTGGACTGGAAATACATAGCTTGTTATACTCCTCTCGTGTTCATGTTTGATGCATGTATACAATTTATTATGCAATTTCTTGAGATTTGACGGAGTAATTGTCTGGCAAACCATAGCTTTGAAGATTTTCTTCTGTTCATATGAAAAGACGGTAGGTATTTTGGGGAAATGGTTTAATAGATCAGTGTCTGTAAGCTCTCTTTTGCTTGTTATGTGTCTGCAAGTTGTGGATATTTCAGGAGGAGTGTGAGTCCATGTAGTAAATTCATTTTCTTCAGCAGAGTAAGTGCATGAAAGCCGACAGTACGCTATAACCTGGGAAATTACTTAGCTCCCCGTGGGCCCTCAGAGTGGAACTGCACGTCTTCTCAGCAGAGCCTGTGGGAGAGGAAGCAGGAGAGGCTCCAACAGGAAGGGGTGCTGGAGGCAGGCCCGGCCTCCAGGGAGCTCCTGACCAGGCTGTTGTGATGGGTGACAGACTGGGGTCTGTACACACCTGTTAACTGTCATACATGCGTGGTTGTTAGGAGGTGGAACGATCAACCACACCGAAGTGATCTGCAGCTCAGGTTCTTTTGCCTGCTCTGGCTGCCAGGAGGCCAGAGACGGGCTCTGACCGCCCGTTTGCCTTTCCCTCCCACTCACTCCAAGCCACAGAGCGGAGCTATGCAAGAACTTGAATCCGGGGGACTTACGTTGCCCCCTCTAAAGTATTTATAAAGTAGAGCAACATTTTTCAGTCGCTTAATGTTGGCATCTGCCAGCCGGTGCCCAGCCGTGGGAAATGCACATAGCCATCCAGCCAAAGTGTGTATCTGTTGTTAAACAGTAGAATCCACGTGGGTTCTACTATATAGGAGAGAGGCGATCGTTTTTACTCCACTAAAGCTAGTACGCAGGTCCTAAAGCAACATTTTAGTAGATTTTTAGTAGATCGTATACCTTCTAAGGATGGGCAAAGTAATTCCTAAGTTTTACAACGTGCATATAGAGTAATTAGATATGTGTATATCTATATATGTATATGTATGTAAATATGTAATTCGTATTTAGGGGGCTGTACAAACAGAAAAAGAAATGCTCTAAGACTATTACCTCTTTGTTTCAAAGGAGAAGATTCCTAAAATCTAAAAGGAACTTTATATGCAGTGCTGCATCTTTGTGCATCAGAAAAATCCACCCACTTTCATGGCTACTTGTTACAGACTTGATAGGGCTCTCAAAGAAGCAACTATGAGGTACGTGCAGGGGACAGATACTCTTCTCTTGTGCCTAAAATTACAAATTTTTAAAAACCTGCCCTAACTGGTTTGGCTCAGTGGATAGAGCGTCGGTCTGTGGACTGAAAGGTCCCAGGTTTGATTCCAGTCAAGGACATGTACCTTGGTTGCAGGCATATCCCCAGTAGGAGGTGTGCAGGAGGCAGGTGATCGATGTTTCTCATCGGTGTTTCTAACTCTCTATCCCTCTCCCTTCCTCTCTGTAAAAAATCAATAAAATATATTTTTTAAAAAAAATAAATAAAAACTAGCAATACCACACCATTACAAAATCCACAAAAACATAACATAATTTTAACTAAGTAACTGCCTAAGACACCCCTGTATATTCTCTTTTCCCTGAAATTTTGGCCTCATAGTCCTCAATTGTAGAGTGGCAAAGATTTTGTTATATCATTTTCTAGGGAAAAAAATAGATCACTTAGTCCTTCTAATATTTCTTCTAACATGATTGATCAAAATGTGGGGTTTTTTTTTATCATTAATGGCTAGAAAATGTCTTTCAACTTCCTAATTTGTATGTGTCCATAATATAATGTATTTGGGGGAAACTCTCTAAGTTTCTTTCATATGCAAGTTACAAGACTTCAAATTTTCTTGTTCAAGGAACCTTCTTAAATTCCCGCATATTCTTCAAGGGCTATTGCAATAGTATACATGCATGTCACAACACAACGTTCACTCCAACATTTTCTTATCTTGATGCCGTATGAGTGGGAGAGGGGTGGGGGTGGGGGGGCGGGGCACAGCGCATGGGGATTAGAATAGCCTGGTAGTCATTCTTTCATTGGGTAGTCACTCTTTCTACATGGAAGTAATTGTGAGCACATGAACACATCCTACTGCATCCTACTAACTCAATTTACACTAAATCCTCAGTTTCAACTTCCCTTTTGCCATACCTCGGAAATGTTTATGGCCCCTCCAACACCATCTTAGATGAGGGATAAGTCAAAGTGGAAACAGAAAGCAATCTTAATTGATGACAATTAAAATGTCGTATTTTGGGAAATTTTATGCATTGCTAGTTCCCTTCCCAGAACTCGTGCAAGTGACGGGCCTTCCCAGGGTACTGAGCTGGGGTGTGATTTATCTCTGGTTTCTCATTCCTAAATTGGGAGACCCAATCCCTCTACTTACTTCAAGAGAATTTAAAGCTGTGCATTATGAACCGGGAGTCCATACCCCATGCCTCAGTCAGCATTTTAAAGAAATAGAGATTCAGAATTTGAGAGTACTGAGCTAAAAAATACACGAGCAACCGCACACCCCCCCTCCCCCACTCCATACAATACTTTTTGCGTTGTTTTATTAGTTCATACATTGTTTTCACATGTGTGAGCTTTCTTGGCTGTTACACTGCCCCTAAAAATATAAGTTTTTAAGAATTATTATTATCCCATTGTGCAGATGAGAAAACTAAGGTTTAGAGACACAGGGCCACTTGTTACTATTTCTCCAACAAATGATAGAGGTGATCCTCAAATCCACTTTTTTTCTATTCCAAATCCCATGTTCCTTCTTCGTATTCTCACTGGACATTGAACCATGAGGTGAACTGTAGCTACAATCATCAGTGGTATAGGAACCTCTGTGGGTCATCAGGACCCATGACCTATAGGAGGACGGCCAGGCTAGGATGCGATGCTTTTTCTGATAGCTGCCTCCATGGGCCTGAGCTCCCCCTAAGGTTACAGATTCCTGGCATCTCTCCTATTGAAAAGACATTGGGCTTTGAAAAGTCCATTTGAAGAGATGTTGGATTTCAGTAACGCAGTATTCGTTTTTCACATGTCACACGGGAAGCATTTGAAGTATAACCCTATTCAATAGTAAATCTGAAAATCTTTACTAAAGGACGTACTATTCCTCCATAAGAGCATCTCTTTGCATCCTCTGGGTCTGAGGTATATGGGATTTCTCTGTACTATCTTCTCAATTTTCCTGTACATCCAAATCCATTCTAAGATAAACAGTTTATTTTAAAAGTACCTCTGTGTCTTAGAAGAAGACTCAATAAAATATTATATGAATAATAGTTTCCAAAGAAAATAAACTTGGAAATACTGACAGTTACCCATACTGAGGAATACTAACTTTGGAAAACAACAAATACACACACAGACACATAAGATTTCACCTTCAAAATGAAATACTGTACATATTACCTAAAATCATTATACTTGAGTTCCCCTACCTCCAACATCTATAGCACAGGTTCATTAAATGGGCAAATAGGCATTTACATACATGATTCAACTAACAAATTTTATCCACTTTAGAGATGCTGTAGAATTTTGTGTCGATAGTATATACATTTCAGTTTTATGCAGGCAGTTACAATGGAAAGCCTTTCTTAAAGGTGAGAATGCTGAAGGTGTCCTTCTTACATAGTAGGACTGTTCTTGGCATTTTCTCTAGAAAGATTTGGTTTCCTTTGACTACTGTTAAGCTGAGAAAATTAATAAGGTAAAACTGGCCAAATATCCTTGCAGATGGGCCTTAAGTCTCCACTGAGAACTTAAATCAGTCCTTCTCTTAACCCATGTTTTTATTCTCTTGTTGAGTTCAATAAGATGTCAAGACAAAATACAAAGATTCCAATTCAGATTTATCATATTATGCTAGCAATAGCTGCATGGTATTATTGGATTTTGAGAAAATATATCCATTAATTAGTCAGTTTACTTAAAAAATAATAACAGCCCTAGCTGGTTTTGCTCAGTGGATAGAGTGTTGGCCTGTGGACTGAAGGGTCCCAGGTTCGATTCCAGTCAAGGGCACATACCTGGGTTGCGGGCTCAATCCCCAGTAGGGGGCATGTAGGAGGCAGCCAATCAATGATTCTCTCTCATCACTGATGTTTCCATTTCCCTCTCCCTTTCTCTCTGAAATCAATAAAATAAATTTTAAATGACAAACAGAATTTTAAAATTATTGTTCACCTCGGTCAATCAACACCTAAAATTTATCCAAATTGTCAGACAATGCTTCAATAATATCATCATATTCATTCATAGACTTTGAACAACTTGGACAACTTTACTGAAATACCATGAAGTATTATAAAACAAATACAAGTAAAAATAAGATTGGGTATACTGGGGTGGAATGGAGAAATAAGGAAGATATGGAAAAGAAAGGTCATTGTGAAACTTGAAAAATTAGCACTAGTACAAAAAAGCTGGGAGCAAGAATAAATAGATATTTCGAGGTATAAATACCATCTGTAAGGGAAACTGGACCTCAGCCAAGATGGGGTATCCTTGTAATGATGCCACAACATTTAATGATTAAGCATATAGATATTTGACTAAGAAACTTAGGTCCTTTTTCTCTACTAACTCTAAAAAATTCAATGAGCTAGTGAATATTTCAACACAGCAATACATACCTTCATTTTTAAGAATTAGTAAGAGGAAAGAAAAAATATTTCCACAAATTTAAAAAAATGATGGTGGAGATGATCAGAATAATTTGCAAATTTGGATGGTAACTCTTTATGATAAAGATGCATTGTCCTGGAATAATTCCATGCCTTTTTTATTTTTTATTTTTAAAAAAATATATTTTATTGATTTTTTACAGAGAGGAAGGGAGAGGGATAGAGAATTAGAAACATCGATGAGAGAGAAACATCGATCAGCTGCCTCCTGCACACCCCGCACTGGGGATGTGCCCTCAACCAAGGTACATGCCCTTGACCGGAATCAAACCTGGGACCTTTCAGTCCACAGGCTGACACTCTATCCACTGAGCCAATCAGGTTAGGGCCCATGCCTTTTTTAAATGAACATTCAGAATATGGCATTTCTAACGTAAAACAAATACTTTTCCATAAACTTCAACTTTGTGAAAACTTTTGATGCATATAAAATAATTTATTTATTAATGTAGCTAATACAATTTCTGCCATACACACAAAATATTTTCAATTGTTGACTTGTTGTTTGTATCTAACTGCTTTTACAAAGATGACTGGGTAATTACTTCTGGCCTCGAGCCCCTGAGCATATTTCAGGAGGAGGAGAATGTTTTTTCTTCTTCTGTTATTGTCTAAACATTCATCTTACTCCACGAGTCACTAGGAAAGTTCCCCATTGTTCTTTGGGGAATATTCATTCTAGTCACTTCTCCTCAATGCAACTCTACACAGCAGTGAAATAAAAGAAATTGCATCTCTCTCAGATGATGGGAAAATTGAGACCTGAAGAAGAAAAGTGATTTGTCCAGAGTCACAGATAATGTCAAAGGCCGATGCTGAAACACAGCCCCCTCTCTCATCTCCGTCATTGGCATGAAGGCCCACTGCCTAAAAGCTAGTTTTCAAAGTCAGACTATATTCTGCAACTTATCATGAAACTATCCTTAGTAACAAAGACCCTTACTTTCTTATAATATCAATTACCTAAGAATGTACCCCAAGATAAAAGAATGATGGTTTTTAAAACTATAGTTAAATTTTTAAAACTATAGGTAAACAAACAAACAGAAAATACCCAAAGAGAAAGTCAAAATTAGTGGTATTGTTGTTAAAGTAACCAGTTGCCTCTTGAATATCATCCTGAATCATTGCAACTCTAAGAAAAGTGATTTCTTTCTTTGTTTTTTCTTTGTTGTTGTTAGTGCTCACTTGGGGATATTTTTCCACTGATTTTTAGAGAGAGTGAAAGGGAGAGAGAGAGCAACATCGATGTGAGAGAGACACATCAATTGGTTGCCTTCACAATGTCCCTGACCAGGGCTGGAGATTGAGCCTGCAATGGTCATACATGCCCTTGACCAGAATTGAACTTGGGACTCTTCAGTCTGTACGCCAATGCTCTTTCCACTGAGCCAAACTGGCTAGGGTGAAAGCGATTTCTTTATTCCTGCCTTCCTCCAATATTTATTGAGATCTCTCCAGCTACATATGTTTATTTAATTTTTATTTAACTAATATTTACATGGCACTCACTATGCACCTGACATTGTTCTAAGCACTTTTGCAAATATTTACAAAAATGTAATCATCATAAAACCCTAGGAAGTGGTACCATAATTATCTCCATTCTCAGATGAGGAGCCTGGAAGAGAGCAGTCACTTGCCCAGGGTCACAGAGCTAAGATTCAAGCACAGGTGGCTCTGCTCCCAGAACCCGTGCTTAGAACCAGGACGCTGTGCTACCCTCGCTTGGTCGTTTAATTAATATTTCCATAAAAGTAACTGCTCTCTTCAAATGTTCACAGCACTTTGCTGAGTGATGGATGCCATGGGTACAGGGTTTGAGGGAAGCACTCACTAAGGTCCCATCGAGCTTTTATCTATGTATTGTGAACAATAAGTTGTTTATTTCACAATATAATAAAGATTGATTCCGTTTTAGACAGTAGATCAGTATAATCAAGAGACTGAGTCACAGCAATTTGGTTAAATGCCCAATACAGTCTCTTATAGTTAAACCAGAGGCCTGGTGCATGAAATTCATGCACTCAGGGTGGTCTCTCAGCCCGGCCTGTGCCCTCTCACAGTCCGGGAGCCCTCAGGGGATGTCCTACTGATGGCTGGCAGTCAGACATCCTTAGAGCTGCTGCAGAGGCAGGAGAGGCTCCCGCCACAGCCGCTGCACTCACTAGTCATAAGCCCGGCTTCTGGCTGAGCGGTGCCCCCCTATGGGAGCACACTGACCACCAGGGGGCAGCTCCTGCATTGAGCATCTACCCCCTGGTGGTCAGTGCATGTCATAGCAACCGGTCGTTCCGCCATTCGGTTGATTTGAGTATTAGCCTTTTATTATATAGGATACCCACTTGTTCTTTCTGCTGTTATCCTAATAAATTTGAAAATTCACCTTTAATCATCCATCTACTGTGGACAAGGTACAGAGCTATGTATCATGGGAGGCATTCCCACACACAAGGCTCTTTCTCCCCAGAAGCTTATAATCTAGTTGAAATCATAAAATATATCTCCCTAAATAAGCAGCTAATGATAAAAAGTAGTAAGTAATAAGTGTCAAAAGTATTACAGATAATAAGTGCCATAAAGAAGTTAGTGGCCTACATCTTCCTACTCAAGTAGTTCATTGTATATACCCTTATTAGAACAATGATCACATTGTAGTTATCCACTCGCTGGGTCGAATTTACCTTCCTGTCTCTCCTATGAGAACATCCTTGAGGGCAAGGATGCAGTGCTATTCATACTTGTATCTACAATGTTTAGCAATGTGTCTGTTATATAGGAAATGCTGAATAAATGAAGTTCACCGGCGGCAGGCATTTCCTTTGTGACCAGCGTCGCAGAATAGTTCACCTCTGGAGTCAGGCTATACTGGTTTAAACCTCAGTTCTCCTTTGAAAACTTGTGTGACCCTGAACATGTTAGTAGACTTCTCTGCACTTCATCTTGCTCATTGGTAAAATTACACTAGTCCCGTTCTTTGTCAGCTTATTTTACTATGGAACAACTCACCCTCAAAACAAATGGCTTGAAACAGCAGGCATCTACAGGTTAGCTCAGAGTCTGTGGGTCAGTAATTCAAACTATGTTGGTTCTCCTGTCGGGGCCGGGCTCATTCAGACATCCGAGTGCAGCTGTGAGGTCAGCTGGGGAAGGGCTGGTCCGTGTGGCATCTCACCTGCCACCAGGCCAACCTGGGCTTCCTCACACAGCAGCTGGCAGGGTTCAAGGAGGGGTAGTCGAAGTAGTCACGGACTCTTGAGGCTCAGACTTGGAGATGACACAAAGCCACTATTGGCGCATCCTATTGGTCAAAGCAAGTCACGGACCAGCTCCCATTGGTAGGGTGGGGAACTAGACTGTACTCCTGATAGGGAACAGCAGCAACACCATCTGACTCTGGGGTGTTTATCCCAAGAAGGACCATTGACCGTGCTCTCCCATAGGATTAGCAAGTGGACTAAGAAAATAAAACATCTAAAGCAGTGGTTCTCAACCTTCTGGCCCTTTAAATACAGTTCCTCATGTTGTGACCCAACCATAAAATTATTTCCGTTGCTACTTCATAACTGTAATATTGCTACTGTGATGAATCGTCATGTAAATATCTGATATGCAGGATGGTCTTAGGCGACCCCTGTGAAAGGGTCGTTTGACCACCAAAGGGGTCGCGACCCACAGGTTGAGAACCGCTGCTCTAAAGGCTTTAGACCGTGTCCACCACACAAGTGATGAGCTCGGAACGTATTAACTAGAATCGTTCTGCTCGAGGCCACCAGGGAAAGTTTCTCAATGGAAATGGAAAGAACCCCGCGTTTAATCCTGAGAGACAGGTGCGATTCTATCTGTACGGAACCGAGGCCTCGAGTAAGGACACAACAGAAGCACAGGCACTTGGGCGTGAAAGTGGGGTGTGGTTAGAAAACAGCGAACAACAGACTCCCCAGAGGAGCCAGAACCAGATCCCGGGGACCCAGATGTTTGCCAGGAAATCAGGGTGGACCTTGGGCAACAGTAAGTCACTGGCTTTTGACAAAGTGCTAGGCGGTAGCACCACTTCTTCTCTGTTAGTGTCATTTCAGATTTGTTTGTTCTCCAGTAATCTCCTTGGTGCTGAAGGCTTTGTGCTCCCTCTGGCCACGCCCCACAAGACTGAAAAGAAAACACTAGAAATTAGGAGTTTTGTCTGGGTTGGGCCACTTCCTGGATGTGAGGATGCTATGAGGTTTTTCTTTACTTAAGTTTATACCATCAGTAAAATGGGATCTTGTCTCTCTTTACTCACCCATTTTATTTTTTTAAATATATTTTTATTGAATTCAGAGAGGAAAGGAGAGGGAGAGAGAGACAGAAACATCAACAATGAGAGAGAAGCATTGATCGGCTGCCTCCTGCACGCCGCCCCCCCCCCCCCACCACCACCACCACCACCACACTGGGGATCCAGCCTGCAACCCAGGTATGTACCCTGACTGGGAATTGAACCTGGGACCCTTCAGTCCGCAGGCCGATGCTCTATGCACTGAGCCAAACCGGTTAGGGCATATTCACCCATTTTACACTGTTAACAATCCTAAGGGTCAGGCCACAAAGAGTAGGATTTACTCAAGAAAAGAAACCCAGAGGAGGCCAGGCCCTGACGTTTGTGCGCCTGGGTCTTAAGCAGGCCAGTCCCGAGTGGGGAAAAGAAGTTTTACTGTGTCTGCCCTGTCATGGTAGGCAGCAAAACACTGTAGAGCTGCCCTGAAGACCACGTTGAGTCCATCCAGACCTGTGGGATGGTCCTGAGCTCCATTCTAAATGGGGAATTCCCTATTTCTGAACCAAACAGTTGCCACTGGCTGAGCAAACTGCTCACCCGGTTGCAGCCCTACATGGACTGCTCAGTGGCAACTGTTTCAGCACCTTCCCACTGTCCACAGTTTAGATGCAGATTCACCAGTGAGTAATTCTGATCATCCTGCCCAAGGAGGAAGGCTGCAGCATTAGATGACTACACGGATGTATTTAATTTTTTGTAAGACAATTCTGGCTTCTCTCCTGCCACGTGAGAGCCGTCCTGCTGCGTGCTCTGGACTAGTCACGTCCGTCCTTCGTGCCATTTTAAAAACAATCGTGGCAGAGAGGCGAGCTGCTGGCGGTGCTCAGCAGGACAGATCAAACGCGCAGATGCAATTTCTGTATACATGAAACAGCCAAGTAGGATAAAATTCAGACACTTACAATCGCTTAGGAGCTAGCATCCAATTCCTGCAAATTGAATCTTTCCTAACAGGATTTATTATTGTCGATAGTGTATGTCATTTGTAAGTTCTGCAATAATTTCAGTCAAAACCAGTGCAAGATGTTGAAGGTGTGAGATTTACGTGACATATATGCTAGTTTATGCACCGATTATGAAGGGATTTTTTTTTTTTTTACTATCAATATTATTTTTTCATTGCTTTCAACATGGCCCTAGCTGTAATTTTTTTCTCTGGAATTTTAAACATCCTCAAAT